>NC_092559.1:29856505-29972863 GCF_037038585.1 Patagioenas fasciata
AATATGAGTGATAAAGCATAGTTCGATTTATTAGCCCGAATAGCATATACTTATACAGTTCATGATAATTATGCATACCTGTCACCTACTAATTGGCTTAAGTTCTAACAGTACATTTGCATGGTCCTCCTACTTGCAGCTGCTAGCTATGCTTATTCTACATTGTAGTGCTGTTGAAAGCTGTTTGTGAAACTCTGCCAAGGTCTCAGTGACCTTGCTGATTTTACTGAAACAGTCAGCGGTTCCCACCGCGGCCTAACCTTACTAATTGTGCTAAAGTCTTCAGAATGGGCTCTGCTCGTACAACCGGTCCGCAGATCCATGTCCCCCATTTCCAAGCCATTCTCCAACAACAAATCATGACACAGATTGACAGTGCCCTATATGCCCCCAAAAAGCCTGATACAGCCTGATATGGCCCAACAGATCATGACAGAGCCTGAAAGAGCCTGACAGACCATGCCAAGGCCCAACAAAGCCTGAGAGAGCCTGATAGAACCTGACAGACGACAACAGAACCCAACAGAACCTGACAGGGTCTGACAGATCACGCAAAGGCACAACAAAGTCTGTCTCTGGGCTGCTAGGGCCCTGCTAGGGCTCTGTCAGGTTCTGTCGAGATATGTAAGGCTCTGTCAAGCTGTGTCAGGCCCTGTCGTGCTATGCATTGCTTTGTTGAGATCCTTCAGGCTCTGTCGCATTTTATCAGCCTCTGTCAGGCTCTACTGAGTCGCGGAAATGACCTTACAACCCTTCAGATAGTTAAGAAGGTATGTATTTACATATTCATTTACGGCGCCGGACACACTGTAAATCATTTCACCTGATACATGCATAAAATTACAGTAGCTGTGAGCTTGGTTAAATGCAGTAAAGTGTTACATATTCGTGAAAGTTTTAGGAACGCCTATGCATTTTCATAACCTGTCCCCGAGAAGGCGAGGAGACCATTTCCATAGTCTACACCTTCTGTTATCTAGTTCACCCAAGGATGCAACAAGGATGCACCCAAGGATTTTTATCTTTGCAAGGTGTCAGCAAACTCCTGTTTCTCATACAATAAATTACACAAAGCTAAGCAAGGCTAAGCAATAGGGATCTGGGTTAAAGGGTTAGCTTTCTAAGTGTTAGCTCTCTAACTATCTTTAAGTGTTAGTTCTTTAAGTATTAATTAGTTAATTGTTAATTCCCAGTATCATTCCCCCCTTTTCTAAGAGGTTAGTAAATTCTTTTACTAATGTGATGATCCTTTATCTATGTTTTCTCTGGCCACAGGTAACAATGCTACTTCTACCTGAGAAAACCCATCTCTATTCTCAAACAGACTGTTAATGTTAATGCAAAAGTCAGGCTCCCGGTGTTTGTCTACTGCGCTGCTAAGCTCTTTTGGGGCAGCTGGCGACCATATGGCTGGTGCTCCGGCAGCAACGGCATCTTCTGGGTTGCAACGGGAACTTGCACTCTTTGGTGTAGTGACCCCGCTCACTGCGCTTGTAGCATTTGTCTTTTCTTCTGGCTTTCATTTTGCGAAGGTACTACATGCCATCCGGGCCGGTCACCCAGAAGGACCAAAAGGACCAAAGGGACCAAAAGGTCACTCAGAAGGTCCAGAAGGACCAAAACATGTCAAGGTAGACACAACCAAATTTCTTTGATAGAATTTCAGAAAGGTTTTGGTTAATTACTACAAACTTAAACTCTGTTTTGCAGAACTGGGCAATGTAATATACATACTCTGGTTGGTTTGCTTCCAGAGCACCAATTTAAAGGGTCCCCCACGGTTTTATTCAGATCTTGCCCATGCCAATTTTCATCCCACCCGTGTGCTAAGGCTATGATCATAAGAAATACAATTTTCCAGGTTGCACCTGGATTACCCTTCATGGTGCTTTGCAGGCTTTCCTCACTATAGAATTATGGATCCGGGTGTTCTGTTCTTTAATCTTGATAGCAGTAAAAGATGTCAAGAGGACTTGAAATGGTGGTGAAATTGGGGGGGCAGGCCGTATGCCTCTCAGGGTAGCGTCTAGCACCCAAAATGGTGTAAGCTCCCCTAGAGAATTTATAAAAACTGAGAGCAACAGAAAGCAGAAACTCAGAGTAGAGGTTTGGATGTGCCAGTTTATAACATCCAACTGGGAGATTATGTGTATGTGAAGTCTCTTGCGGAAAAGGACTTTGGAACAACAATAGGAAGGTCCATTTCAAGTCCTCTTGACATCTTTTACTGCTATCAAGATGCGATCAAAATGTCATCCCCATATTGTAGCATCTGTCCTTCATCAGATGGGGCTTCCCAAGATTAAAGATCTTCAGCAAGCTGATTTCCAAATATTTTCGGGCTGTACTTAAATCCTTGTGATAACACCGTCCATGTGAGCTGGGTTTTACATAAATCTTGTCTGACTGGCTTCACGGAGAGAGAGGCAAAAAGGTATCTTTTAAATCTAAAACAGTAAACCAAATCAAATTAGAGTTAATACAGTCAGAAAGGTGTATGGGTTTTCTACCACTGGGTAGAGATCCTTTTTCCTTCTGTTTATAACCAGATTTATATGAATTTCTTATTACCGGCCAAATTCCTTCCCTGTCCTCCCTTTTCTAAGGGTATTGTTTTATCCTTACCGGCTTTTCTCCTTCTTTGATTTTTACCTCGACGGGTACAGCATTTTTGCCTCTTCCATCTATATCAGTAGCCCATACCCCAGGATACGCTTGGTTCACAACTTCTTCATTAATCTTGCCTTCTGTAGGAACATTTGCTAAAAGCCAGCCCATTATTTTCATATATTACTGATCATTTACCTCCAGAGTAATTTCTCCTTTTTCAGATCTGATTACTGCATCCGTTTGTTCCAACAAATTTCTCCCGAGAAGTTTTGTGGGGAATTGGACAGATATTGAAATTTATCAATACCTATTTGTTTACCCAATTTGCGTTTCAAAGGTTCACTTTGGCCAGTGACTCCCTTTACCCACTATGTAATTGTTTCTTATTGGCAATCCAGCAAAAATTCAGCTTGTTTCTGTTCATTGCAGGTTCCCACCAGTCTTTTTTCAAAACTTGCTACTGTCCGTTTTTCTCTCTGCCTACTTCTTCTGTACCTTCCCCAACATTCATTTTCCCAATAGACATTGATCTCTCTCTAAAGGCTTTCAAAGACTTCCAACCTCTTTAGTTCCCTACTTTCTTATACTTTCAACAATCTTCTTTTTCCCTGTTGCTGAATACTCTCCAAGTTTCATCTAACAGTATTTCCAAATTTCTACTTTCTGTTGCCCTCAGCTTCTATAACTTCTCTATGGGAGCTTGCACTATTTTGGGTGTCAGGCTACACTGACAGGTATACGGCTTGTCCTCCCCTCGCTCCTTCTAGCAGCGTTTTTTTTTCTGTTTTTTTTTTTTCTTTCTTTCTTTCCTTCCTGCAGTTTAGACACAGACAAGGCCACGCGGATGGGGGAGGTTGAGTTTATCTCACAGCTTGACACAGGTCTGTAATTTATGTTACAACACAGGCCTGGGATATTTCGCTTTCTTGTTTTTCTATTTCATTCAAGTCATAATACACTTCATATGCAATTCCAATTAGCTCAGCAATAGTTACATTCCTCAGTCCCATTAACCTTTTGCAGATGTCAGAAAAACAGCATATTAAACATAAGTTCATTATTTCCATTATTTTCCTAGATCCAATTCAATCCATGTTCTAGCCACTTTCAAACCACTCTTAAATACAATCTCCCAAGCTCACATCCATCATAACATTTAGTTTGTTCTTTTTCCATATCTCTGAATAGAACATCAATTCAATATGGGTCAGAGTTCAACAACTTAAATCCTTTTGTGGTCTCAAAATTATTAGATAACAATAAAAGCAAATTAACTTAAAGTACTGTATCTCATCCTATTTTCCAAGTTCTGCAGAACAACATTTAATTGCCACTAACTGATATAACCCCACATTCAAACCACAAGTGAATACAATATTGTTTCAAACTTTCTTTTATCAGGATTCCCCACTAAGTTACTCCAGGCTCCATTGGGCACTTTTGGGCTCTTTCAAGTTCTGTCAGGATCTGTAAGACTCTGTCAAGATGTGTCAGGCCCTGTTAGGCTCTGTAATGATTTGTTGAGTTCTTTCAGGCTCTGTCAGTTCCTGCCAGGCTCTGTCGTTTGCTATCAGTCGCTGTCAGGATTTGTAGATCCCTGCAGAGCTGAAATGGTCTCTGTCAGGCTCTGTTGTGCTCTGTCAAGCTTTGTCGATCTGTCGATCTCTGTTGGGCTCCCTTGTGATTTGTTGCACTGTGTGTGGCTCTTACATGCTCTGTCAGTTTCTGGCAGGCTCTATCGGGTTCTGTCAGGATCTGTCAGGCCCTGTAAAGCTCTGTTGGGCTTTGTTGGTCTGTGTTGTGCTGTGTCAGTCCCTGTCGGGTTCTGTCAGATTCTTTCGGGATCTGACCGTCAATAACCATCAGAGCCAAACAGGGCTTGACAGAGCCCAACAGAACTCGATAGGGCCCGACTAATCCCGACAGAACCTGACAGCGAACTATTGAGTCCAGTAAAGCCTGAAAGAGGCCAAAAAAGCATGACAGATCCTGAAAGAACTCAACAAAGCATGACAAAGCGCGACAGGGCATGACACATTTTGACAGAGCCTTACAGATCCCGACAGAACCTGACAGAACCCGACAGCGCCCAACAAAGCTTGAAGGAGCCCAAAAGCGCACAGTGGAGCCTGACAGAGCTCGACAACACCCAACAGAGCCCGGCAAAATCCCACAGAGCCCTACAACTCCTGACATGGCCTGACAGAGCACGATAGACCTCGAGAAAGACTAACAGAGCCTGACAAAGCCTGAAAAAGGGCAATAAAGGTTGACAAAGCCTGGCAGAGCTTGACAGAGACTGTCAGAGCCTGAAAGGGATTGAAAGAGCCCAAGAAAGCCTGACAGAATTTGACAGAGCCTGAGAAGGCCTGACAGAAAATAGCAGGGCTTTACAGAGATTGAAGAAGCCTTGTAGCGAAGAAAGATCCCAAAAAAATCTTGACAGACCAGACAGAGCCTGGCAGAGCCTGAGAGAGACTGACAGATCCCAACAAAGCCAAACAGAGACCAACAAAGCCTGATAGAGCCTGACAAAACCTGACAGGGATTGACAGAGCCCTACAGAGCCAGACAGAACCTGCCAAAGCCCAACAGACCATGACAGATCGCGACGGAGACCGACAAAGCCTGAAAGAAATAAAAAAAGCCCAACAAAGCCCAACATTGCCCAACAATGATTGACAAGGCCTGACAGAGCCCAACAAAACCCAACAGAGCCCAAGCAGGCCCCACAGAGTCAGAAAGAAGCCGACAAAGCCCGACAGAAACCAACAAAGACCGACAGTGATCCAAAAGGCCAACAAAGCCCAACACTGCCCAACAACACTTGATAGGGCCTGACAGAGCCCAACAAAACCTGACAGAGCGTGAGTAGGCCCTACAGAGTCCGACAGAAGCTGACTAAGCCCGGTAGAGCCAATCACAGCCCAAAAATTCCCTAGAAAACCTGACATAGATAGACAGAGCCTGTAACAGCCTAAAAGACCTGGGCAGAGGTTGACAAGGCCCGACAGAGCCCGACAGGGCATGACACACATTAACAGTGCCCTACATGCCCTACAAAGCTTGATGAAGCCCAGCAGATCCTGACAGGTCCTGACAGAGTCCGACAAGGCCTGACAGATTCTGAGAGAACCTAACAGAGCCCGCAAGAGTCTGATAGAGCCCAACAAAACCCGACAGAGCCTGAAAGGGACTGACAGATCCTGACAGAACCCGAGAGAGTTTGCCAGAGACCGACAGAGCCTGTAAGAGCCTGATAGAGCTCAAATAAACCCGACAGAGCCCAACAGAACTCGACAGAGCTAGACAGAGCCCACCAGGGCATGACAGAGCATGACAGGGCCTGAAAGAGTCTACTAGAAACTGAGAGAGCCTGCCAGGGCACGACAGAGCATGACAGAGTCTGACAGATATTGACAAATCTTGACAGAGCCCAAAAGAACCTGACACAATCTGAGAAAGCCTGACACAGTCCTAAAAGGGCCCAACAAAGCCCGACAGAGACCAAGAGGGTCTGACAGATCCCAGCAGAACTCGACAGGGTTGGACAAATCCCCACAGCTCCTTACAGTACACTACAGAGTTCAGTAGGGCCTGACAGAGGCCGACAAAGTGCAACAGAGACTGAAAGAGCTCAACAAAGCTTGACAGAGCACGACAGGGCTTGACACAGCTTGAGAGAGCCTTACATATCATGACAGAACCTGACAGAGCCCAACAGGGCCCAAAAAGTTTGAAAGAACCCAACAGCGCCCAATGGAACCTGAAAGACCTCGACAATACCCAACAGAGTCCGACAAACCTTGACAGAGCCCGACAAAGCCTGAATAATTGCAAGAAAGCCTGACAAATCCTGACAGAGTCTGACAGAGTCTGACAGAGCCTGACAGAGCCTGACAAGGTCTGACAGAGCATGACAAGGCTTTATAGAGCCTGAAAAAGAGCGGGAGGTTGTGCCTGCCTGAAGCCTTGAAATACAGGCGAGCTCAGCAGGCCCAGTGATCTTTCAGCAGGGCTGAACTTACCAGCGCCCGTGTCCCTGCTGGCGTCACCTCTGCCTGGGAGCTTAGGTGTGGCTTCGGAGATCCCCCAAGTAGAGAGATAAGTAAAATAAAACTTAATCCTTGCAATGCATTCGTGGCCTCTGGCTCTTCTTGCAAAGTGCCTGCATATGTGTACACACAGATCTCGACAGAAGCTGACAGGTCCAGGCAGAGCTTGAAAGAGCCCAACAGAACCTGACAGTATTTGAAAGAGCCCAACTAAGCCCAACAGTGCCCGACAATGCTTGATAGGGCCTGACAGAGACCAACAAAACCTGACAGAGCCCGAGCAGGCCCCACAGAGTCAGACAGAATCTGACGAAGCCCGATAGATCTCATCACAGCCCGAAAATGCCCCTAGAGAGCCCGACATAGATAGAAAGAGCTTGTCATGGCCTAAAAGACCTGGACATAACTTGACAAGGCCTGACAGAACCTGACAGGACATGATGCAGATTGACAGTGCCCTACTGAGAGAATTGGTCTGAAGATGGAGAAGTATTTGCCTGAACATCACCATCAGGAACTGAGAGAACTGAGGCCCTGACAGAAAGAACGCATGGACAATGACTTGGAGAGAGGCTCAAGGAGAAGCATTGTGTTGCACTGGTTTCTCCGATACGGGGGGGCTGCTGCTTACAATGGTTGCTGTATGGATTTTGCCTGCTGCTTCAGCCAAACCAGCCCCCACCTCCTGAAAGTTATTGTTACGAGGGTCTCTTCAACCCAGGGACAATAGCTGCCGTCCAGAAGATGTGTTCTCATCTGGAGCCTCAGTCACATCTGTCCCCCACCTGCTCCCCCAAACAATGTCCAATGAAAAGGAGCATGCCCAGAAGCTCACCAAGGGTCCTGAGGTCACCCAATGGACCAGAGAAACACCCCTGAATGCAGGTCACGTAAGCGTTGGCAAAAGAAAGCGTGAATCTTTCCAGACTGCGCAGTACAAGCCTGGGTTGCAAAATCAAGGCAGAGACTGGCCTCAAACAATGGGAGCGAGGGGGGGGTGAAGAAGCCTAAGAGATGACTCCCGAACGGACACTGTGGAGATCTTCCCACCAGAGGATCCTGAACCACGACAGAGGACCAGCAGGACTCTATGGGACCGGAGACCATAGGGATGCCTCTGAAGCTTGACTGGTGGTAAATGCAACCTCACTTCTCATCTTTACTTTTACTGTTCCCCGTTTCTTTTCCCTTCTCTTTTTCTTACTCTCTCTTTCTATCGCGTGCTGCTTTACGGGCAAGTTAATAAAGTAACACTGTTTGATTGAACCATAACCCCTTGGCCTTTTGGTTGACTTAATTTTGAGCTCTGAGATCAAGGTAAACGAACCATCACGAGTCCATCACCGAGTGGACCATGACATTTAATTGGCGACGAGGATGGGATTCTGGGAAAACAGAGGGGTGTAGGTAGTGTATGGTCTGCACCAGGGGAAGGACATTTTGTCTCAGCCGCACCTAGCCTTACACTGATTTATCAGTGAGAAGTGTCTAGAACGCAAGGGAGGTGATTCAGATTTCCCGCACACCATACACGCCTTGGTGTAGAGCACCCCAAACTCGAGTTGAGGGTTCTGTTTCCCGGAATCTAACACAAAAGATCTCAAAGTGCAGAAGGGGTGTTGTTTTCATGATAATGAGTATTGTCTGCTAGGGAGAGTGAAGGGGCAATCTTGTGTGTTTGTGTAGCTAAGTTAGGTCCTCCCATAGCAGATTTCTAGACCTCTTCAACCACTCGGGAAAGAGAAGGGTGATGCAGTTGTTGCTGTGGTTTTCGTAACTAAGTTGTGCCTTCCTAGAGTGTGTACCGCCCCTTCGTAGTAAGAATGACTGGAAAAGCTGACAATCAGGACTTTTGGCTAGCAAAAGATCGGGACTCGTTCTACACGCTTTTAGCAAAGTATGGAGCCTGACCCTCCATACCCGGAGAAGACTGAGCTCATGATAATTGGACTAATTTACAGAGTGTAGTGGACCGAGTGATTTCTTTGCAGACTAAGTGTAAGTTTGGATCAAATAGAGATAAGACTGCAGTCTGCGCTGTTTTAGGAGCCAGCCTAGTAGCGGCAATCGAAGATCGCTTCATGCGGCACAGTAATGAAAGTAAAATAATAGAATCTCTTGAAAATCTGGTGCAGGTCCTGCAAAAAACAACCTCCAATTTAGAACAACAATTAGAAAACTGCTTTCAACAATTAGAAAAGGAGAGGGAAGAAAACTGCTCACTGAAAGCTACTCTAAAGGAGAACACGGGGGTGCTGAGGGAGTGGGAGTTAGAGGGGAAAAATATCCGACACATAAATCAAATCTACCGTCGGAAAGAATTGGAGGACACGGGAAAACGTTATGACGAATTCCCACACGTGAGACCCTTAGTTAAAACAGAATACTTTTATGCAAATGAGGAGGATACTGACCCTCGCATTACAACTAAGCAAACACCTTACACTGCCACTGAGCTGGCCCAACTTAAAAAAGAGTACGGTCGCCTCCCTAAAGAATCTGAAACTGAATATATGTGGCGTGTATCCCTAACTGGGGGAGACCAAATTCAGTTAAGTGAACAAGAGGCAAATGGATACTGGGGGCATGGAGTCTTCTTAACAACTGGTGACAGACATGCCCCGTGGTCTCTAACCCAGTGAGCTGCTTACTGGGCTGGAGGGCTAAACCCCTTAGATAGGGGAGAGCCCTTAGCAATTACTGGCACATCTGATCAATTGTTAGAAAGTGTACACAAAGCAGCCTGTTTGTAAATGATACATGAAAGGAAATTAATTCCCGAATGTGAATCCCCAATGATGTTGCCAGTGAATCCTGACATGATGACTCCCTTAATAAGGGGACTTCCAGAGTCACTAAAATCTACTGGAATTAACATTCAAAGGAGAATCACACTAATGAGCCCAGTAGAAAAATCGGAAAATATGGCTAGGAGCCAGGGTAACAGAAGTGGGAGCCAGAGGAAAGGAACTAATACTAGCATGGATGCCTCTTTCACCCCTCCCCCGACTTCCTGCAATAACCAAATACTCAAAAGGTGTGGACGTGGGGGGAAGTAACACAAGAATTGATAGATTACAATAGGAAATATGGCCCAGTAAAAATCCTAGAAGAGAGGTCAAGAGGAATCCGTAATATTGAAATCAAAAAGCTGCCCCTCTCTGCCAACACTGCTGCTGTTACCGGTATCCCAAAAAAAAGAACATCCATGCATTAAAACAGCAAAGGGAGAACAGCCTAAGGCCCAACAACAATGATGGGTTTTAGGAATTAAAAAGGGAGTTCCCAGAGATATAATGGAAGGCTTACCCCTTGATAAACTTAGTAAACGAGTATCAAGGTGGCGAAATCCAAAAGAGCCTTCACAGAATGTAAAAGCAATCCTACCTGTTATACCTTCAGCTCCCTCCCCCGTCAAGGATGAAAGTCTCTCCCAGAAACAGGAAAACTAGAACCTCTATTCCTTAGTAGTGAGCGGGGGAATGGGGGATGGATTTATATCCCGCAGCTCATGCGTACCAAAGGGGGCCCTAAGCATGAACCTGTAACTTTTTTCATTGACACCGGTGCACAAATTTCTGCTCTAAGTGATGTAGATGCTGACAGGTGTGGAGTTTTTCCCTCGAAGCGACGTTTTTGTGTCCTTAATGCTTTAGGGTCAACAGAAGTTATGAAAGTTGCTTGGGTAAAATTCTTGTTGCCAGGAAATGAGAGCACAGTCACTATTAAAATGGTGATTGGAGACATTCCTAACAGTTAGCTAGGTATGGATACCCTCAAAGGTAGACAGTGGGAAGTTTCAGAAGGATTATTGTGGACTTTTGGATTGTCACATCGAAGGCTATTGCAAGTCGCACCAGCACTCCCATGTAGTCATGCTACAAATGTAAAACAATACCCGTTGCCCCTTGGTGCCAAAGAAGGCATCAAACCAGTTATACAAGAAATGTGAGTCATAATTAACACACACTCTCCTTTTAACTCTCCAGTGTGGCCAGTTAGAAAGCCCAATGGGATGTGACGACTTACAATAGATTTTCGGCAGCTAAATGCCAACACCGATCCTCTAACCACCGCAGTCCCCAATCTGGCTGAACTAATAACCATGATACAGGAAAAGGCTCATCCAATCATGGCAACAACAGATGTCAAGGACATGTTTTTTATGATACCATTGCAGCCAGAAGACAGAGATCGTTTTGCTTTCACCTGGGAAGGACAAGAATACGCTTTCACCCGACTTCCGCAGGGGTACAAACATTCTCCCACATTAGCTCATCACGCTTTAGCCCAAGAGCTAGAAAAAATACCCAAACCCGAAGGCATAGCTGTTTATCAGTACATTGATGATACTCTTGTGGGTGGAAATGAAATAACAGAAGTAGGGGCAACCCAACAGGATATAATTACACATTTAGAAAATCTGGGTTTGCAAATTCCCCCCGAAAAGGTCCAAAAACCCTCACAAGAAGTAAAATTCCTGGGAATCTGTGGAAGGGAGGGATGACCTGCATCCCGCCGGACACTCTTGCTTCCTTAGTTCAGATCAAAATGCCTGAATCAAAAACGGATTTGCAGCATGTTTTAGGGTTGTTAGTTTTTTGGAGGAAACACATCCCAGACTTTTCTGTCATTGCTAGACCTCTTTACGATTTGTTAAGAAAAGGGGTAAAATGGGAATGGACAGCTTCTCAGGAAGAAGCTATGTGATTACTAATTTTTGAAGCAACAGCTCACCAAGCCCTTGGTCCTATTCACCCTACAGACCCTTTTCAGGTGGAATGGGAGTTTGCTTTATCAGGCTTGTCAGTCACATATGGAAGAGAAGCCCTGAGGGTCCAACCCGACCTGTGGGATTTTTCTCCCGGGGTTTTAGGGATGACAAAAAGAGATACACTGCTTGGGAGAAAGGTTTGTTTATTGTTAGTCTGCCTCTAGTAGAAGTAGAGAAGATTGCACGACAGCAGCCAATCGTATTAAGAGGCCCATTTAAAGTCATAAAAACAGTCACTTCTGGGACCCTTCCTCCTGATGGGGTAGCCCAAAAGGCCTCGGTACGAAATAGGTATGCTCAGATTGAACACTATTGCAACATTTTCTCAGTATCTGAAGGAGCTTTGAAAAATCTAGCTATACAAGAAACTGAGAGCTTGGACGATGACCAAGATAAACCTGCCTCAGTGATTCAAGTCGCACCTCCCTTTTCACATGATCGGTCAGCTAGTGCTTGGTTTACTGACGCTTCTGCAAAAAGAGAAGGAAAAGTGTGGAAATACAGGGCAGTCGCACTCCATACCTCTTCCAATGAACACATTATAACAGAGGGAGAGGGTAGTGCACAAGTAGGTGAATTAATTGCAGTATGGAGTGTTTTCCAACAGGAAACACAAACTGCTACCCCTGTACACATTTATACTGACTCTTATGCTGTGTTTAAGGGCTGTACCGAGTGGCTTCATTCTGGGAGCAAAACGGATGGGAAGTTAATAGGATTCCAGTGTGGCAAAAAGTGGCAAGGAAATTTTAAGTATTGCTAAAAAAGGAAACTTTGCTGTGGGCTGGGTGGCTTCTCCTCAGGTAGATGGGGAATCCGCAGGAGAATGGAATAACCGAGCTGATGAATTACCAAGACTGACCCCTGTACAAAAGGATCAAATTTCAGAAGACTGGGAAGGCTTGTTAGAATGGTGTACATGTAAAGCGCAAACACACTGGAGCTAAAGACTTGTATCATGAAGCTCTGGTCTGAGGCTGGCCTGTCACCAGAGAAATGTGTAAAACCTGCATATCAGCTTGCGAACAATGTTGGAGACGGCTAGAAAGGCACCCTTTAGAAGATAACCCTCTGCATTTAAGGGAAGGAAAAGGTTTGCGGGATGCCTGGCAGGTGGATTACATTGGCCCCTTCAAGAAATCAGGGGGCAGGCACTTTGTACTGGTGGGAGTGGAAATTACGTCAGGACTAGTCCAAGCAGAAACTTTTAAAAAAGCTACAGGTGAAAATACTGTGAAAGAATTGCGAGAATTGTTTGGAACTTTTCCAAAGCCACAAGTCTGACAACGGTTCCCATTTCATTGTTAAAATCGTACAAGACTGGGCACAAAGTGAAGGGATTAAATGGACTTTTCACACCCCATATTACTCACAGGCTAATAGAATTGTAGAAAGAACAAACGGCCTCCTAAAACGGCTTTTGAGACCTCACGAGGGTAATTGAGATACTCGTCTGTGGCAAGCTGTCACAGGGGTAAATGACAGGTGGGGGGTAAATGGATGCCCCAAAATCACTGCTTTCTGTCCAAAAACCCCTTCCTTGATTCCCTCTCTAAAGGGACCAAATGATTCCAAGGGTTCAGCCCATTACTCGGGACAGCCAGTCCTGGTGGAACTCCCCACTGTGGGAAGTGTACCACTGGTATTGAAAACTCCTTTAAACACAAATTCATGGGTATCTTCCAATGCCCTGGGCAAGGAGCATCAGATAAATACCCGCTGGATATTTCCATCATTTTAATTATTTTTGCCTCGAAGAGGTGAGTCCCGTTTGTTTTCCTTTCTGCAGAAGAAC
Source organism: Patagioenas fasciata (assembly GCF_037038585.1). Taxonomy (NCBI): domain Eukaryota; kingdom Metazoa; phylum Chordata; class Aves; order Columbiformes; family Columbidae; genus Patagioenas; species Patagioenas fasciata. The sequence continues at coordinate 29,869,740 of NC_092559.1, forward strand.
TCTGAGGGACAGAGAGAATAACGTGAATCATCCAAGAATCAAAACTGAAGGCCTAGTTTGTGAAGATGACCAAAAGTATAATTGTGTGGAAAATGTAGTTATGATTCGTGCTGAAGGAGTGCAGCTATGCTGCTTGCATGAAGGCTTGCAAGGGGGACATTGCGAGGGTTGCAAAACACATTGTGGTTGCTGGTGGGACCCCCTCTTAACCAAATAGGGCATGGAGCTAGTGAGGCGCAGAATGACCTTACAGCCCTTGAGGTTATAAAGAAGGTATGTATTTATCTATGACGCCAGACACACGGGGAATCATTTCACCTAATACGTGTGTAAAATTACAGTAGCTGTGAGTTTGGTTAAATGCAGTCAAGTGTTACATATTCATGAAAGTTTTAGGAATGCCTATACTTATTTATAACCTGTCTTCGAGAAGGCGGTTCTTATTACAATGAGTTCCAGGACACCATGTCCAGAGTCTCCACCTCCGGCTCCTTCTGGTCGCAGCTGAGCAGTGATTGTTAATGACATATGGTGACCCCGACGTGATCCTGCCTGAAGAGGATCTCGCATGAAGAGGAGACAGCGTGAAACTGTGACAGCCAAAGAAGAGCTGTGGAGACAGAGCCCGGTACAGCTGATAGAGCAGCCGAGGAGAGCTGCCGAAGATCCGGATCATTGAAAAGACGCCACACTAAGAGTTGGTGAGCTACCAGGAACGGGGAGGGGGTGGAACTTATCTAAAGAAGAGGGTATTATATTATCTACATGAAAGTTGCTTCTGAAGAAGCAGGGTATTAGCCCTCTGGAACTGGCTTTACAAAGGAAGGACTGTGTTACTATGGGGAAAGCACTAGTGAAAGATGCAAAGAAACAACTGAACTGTTAACAACATGTCACTTGTTGCTAGAGACTTTCAGAGGATTAAAAGAGCAACGGGAACATGCAGAGACAGCGGGGAGGGATGGTCTTCCTGGCTCTCCTGGGCCAGATTCAGAGGAAAAGGCGAGATTAAGTACTACTCCAACTCTCCCTGTTACTAAAGGTTTGTCAACACCGCCCAAGTCCATATTATCTGATACGGATAAGGATCCGCGACACTTTCTTGGAAAGTTAAAGGGAATAGAGGAGGAGCGTACGTATGTGTGGCCCCGAGATCAGATAAAAGCTATGAAAGACTCACATGAAAAAACAGCGTTGGGTTATATACGATCTCGGGAGGGGCCCCCGGAGCACCGGTCAGAGCAGTGCGTTCAACCGACTGCTCCGCCGTCATCAATCACGGTTCAAACATGTGCTCCACCATCATCAATCGCGGTTCCGCCGTCTGCGTCACCGCCATTGGTCACAGTTCAACCTTCTGCCCCGCTGCTATCAGTCGCAGAATGAAAAAGTGGACATTTTTTTTTCCTATCCCCCCTTGCCTGGAGATTTAGGTGAGGAAGATCCTCCTGTGGTGAGCCAGAGTGAGCCAAATAACGTAATTTCTATACACCTAGGTCCCCTCAGCCTGCCCCCGCCCCCCTCCCACGCTGCTGCAGAGCAAAATCCTGAGGGTGGGGGTAGAGTTTCAGAGCGTAAACCGAACTTACCAAAAAGCTGGGATTTAACCCCCAACACTTGGAAGAGACACTAATTGACACACCACAATTACAGGCACGATAAATTCCTGAAATCCTGAGGCAGTCAAGAGACCTCGCATATCAAGCTATGATAAAGGTGCCTGAAACCGACAAAGCAGCCAAATCATTTGCAACTATTAATCAGGGTCCCAATGAGAATTACATGCAATTTATTGACCATCTTCAAGAGGCCATCAATAAGCAGGTTGAAAACTTAGAAGCTAAGGAAGCACTGGTGTTGAAATTAGCAGTAGAGAATGCTAATGTTTGCTATCAACATATTATCTGCGAGTTTTACAGTACATATTATGTGTTTCTGTGTGTTGCCTCTCTGAAAATCAAGCAGCTTGTCAGGAATGTGAGTTAATTGTTTCACTGGTCGTTGTTAGAATTGTTTCTTTGTGGTATAAGTGCGCCGTAAAACCTTCTCCCCACTTTTCCCACTTGCGCTGCAAGCAGCCCTGTGCTTTCCCCCCCTCCCTCCCTCTTCTCGTAGTTTCTAGTTACGAGATGGGGTCAGGAATGACTGTTTTCAGTCGTGTTCATAAGAAATCGGTATTGGGAGGTGTTTTAGAACATAGGAAAGCACTTGGAAATATGAGGAAGGAAAATCTTGTGAAATATTGTAATAAATGGTGGCTGCTGTGTAAGTTTGATGATTGGGAAAAGTGTCCGGAGAATAGAACCTTGAAGTATAACTCTTTGTTGTTTCTAAAGTGAGAAGAACAGGAGAAAAATAAAACTCTACAAGAGATCATCGAATCATTTCAGACAGTTTTACAGGTGGAATGGTTTGAACTTCAACAAGCTGAGAGAGAGTTAACTGATAACACACAGGTCACAGTAAACTTGCTGAAGTCTGCAATATGCTCTCCTCATTAACCTGTTTTCTTTGTGGGTATCTATTTAAGCATGTTGCAGTTTTAGTAGGCCTTTGTTGTGTGGTCCAGTGATTTCACAGACTGTTAAATAACGAGAATGAGACTCAAAATGTGCGTTTTGTGATAATACAGAAGATCATGAGTAATTTAGTTCTTTACTGTGTGAATGTGATGATAAAATTTTGTGTGTAGTAGCTGTTATTTTTCTTTCTAGCACACTAGCTTTATTCCGGCATTCAGACTTGCACAACTCTGTGATGGGCTGTGTTTCATCACTATGTACTAAATTTGGCTCTTGTGTATGCACACCAAGTAAAGAACCCTGGTTTTGGGATAACAGTTGTAGCACCCCAGATGAGACACTGATAAAAGCCTTGCCCGGTCCAGCTTGCTGCAGCGGCGGGGGGGGCCGGTGCCGATGGGGCTCCAGCGCACACTGACCTGTTTTGTCAGGGAGACCCAGCAGCACCACTACCTGGCTGAGCAGTAAGTGGTTCAAAGGTGCAATGCTAAAATCGAGATATTGTCTTGAATAAGTGTAACTCTGATCTGTCTGCATATTTGAACTTGGTATTTGGTTTTCATATCTGAGCTCAGTATTTTAATTTGCATATTTATATTTGGTACCAAAATAAATTTGTTGGGGGAGATAATTACAAAATGGGAACCGGTTCCATTACTAAAATTCCACCTTGCTCCCCCTTAGGATGCATCCTTCCGCATTAGAGTAATTGCTTCTATTGTTATCTAGTAATTTTGAGACCAGAAAAGAATTTAAATTGTTAAACTCTGATTTGCATTGGAAAAAAAACAAAAAAAACAAAAAAACCCCACACTTAAATGTTACGATGGATGTGAACTTGGTATTGTATGAAGATGTATTTAAAAGTTGCTACAGTATGAACTGATTTGGATGTAAGAAACTCAAATAATGGATTGATGTTTAATATGCTGGTTTTTTGACATCTGTAACTTGTGAAACGTAAATGGGGCTGAGGAATGTAACTATTGCTGAGCTGCTTGAAATTGCATATGAAGTGTATTATGGTTGAAATGAAATGGGAAAACAAAAAAGCAAAATATCCCAGGCCTGTGTCGAGCTGCGAGGAGTTTGCCAGAGCCTCCTACTTCATACCAGCGATTACGCCAGCTGCGTGGCCTTGGTACATCTGAACTGCAGAAAAAAAAAAAACACAAACAACCTGTCTTCCTGCTGCTAAGCGGAGAAAGGGGGGCTTTAGTCCCCCTGCTCTGTCTTTTATGTTCCCTGGAGTATTGTCACCCATCCTTGTTGTGGCACTGTGTTGCTTCTCGACATTGAATGAGGGGTTGTTGGTGTTGTTTCTTTTTGCTTCTGTCTTGTTTCTTAGGTTTTGGCACATCTTAGGAAAGAGCTCATCATTTTACCTCCTTGCTGAAGTCAGTCTTTTCACACTGGTCAGCTTTTGGGGGTCAGAGCGCTCAGTACTTCTCTGGGTCAGACTGGTACTCATTTGGGTGTGGAGTAGAGCCAGGCTGGTTTGATGTGGAGTTCAAACTGATTTGTTTTCATGTTGAGCTGGACGTCTTCCCATCTCAGATGGGGGTGAGAGGGAGGTTTTATTCCCCCCCGCGCCCCTCCCCTAAGCAATGTTACTGCTAGAGACCTGTAATACTGCATGAAGGAGTCTGAGGGTGAAATTTAAAGGCATCACCAGTGGATCCATACTTCTAATGAAGCTGGGAAATTAAACAAAAATATTATATATATATATATATATATATATATATCACAGTATCACAGTATGTTTGGGATTGGAAGGGACCTGAAAAGACCATCCAGTCCTATCTCCCTGCTGGGGCAGGAACGCCTAGGAGAGGTCGCAAAGGAACATGTCCAGGCGGGCTTTGAATGTCTCCAGGGAAGGAGACTCCACAACCTCCCTGGGCAACCTGTTCCAGTGCTCTGTCACCCTCACTGAGAAGAAGTTCTTTCTCAAATTTAAGTGGAACCTCTTGTGTTCCAGCTTGATCCCATTACCCCTTGTCCTATCATTGTTTGCCACTGAGAAGAGCCTGGTTCCATCCTCGTGGCACTCACCCTTTATATATTTATAAACATTAATAAGGTCACCCCTAAGTCTCCTCATTCTGTGGTAACTGGTTGTAAGAGACTTCTTAGTAAATTCACTGTGCTAGTTTTTGAGGTCATGGGAGAAAACGAAAGAAAAGCTGTTTTTTGAGACTAATAGAATGCCAAATTCGGAACAAAGTTTTAATACATGAATTCTTGTATTTGCCAGAAAGCCCTGTACCTCTCTTGGGTCAAGATTTGTTAAGTAAATTGTAAGCTGAAATAACGTTTTCTGAGAATTCTGTTTAGTTACATGTCCTACAAGAAGCTGCTTGGATGGTGCAGATCTACTTGTGCAAGTGAAAAATTTCCAGGGAAATTTTGAATGCTCTATTTCCACTAATATTAAGAGTCAGTGTTTCAATAAAGCAAACACTGCACTGATAGATCTGAAACAGGACTTCGATCTGGTAAGGGAAAACAATATCCAATAAATATGACAGCCAAAATGGAGTTAGAGATTTTGAGGAATAAATTTATGACAACCTTACAGGCTGACTGCATTCGATTGGACTTGCAGATTTGTCTGTTTACAGCTACAACATAGAAAAAACCTGTGGCTCTTGTGGGACAGTATGATGAGATTGCTAACAGACTGATATACTGATTGTTACTCTGATCAAGAAAAGCAGGGAATGAATTTAAGTCTCAAAAGGCCATGATCCTTTTGTCATACATGTACCATTTGTGAAGCTTAATTTTGATTTTTTTTTATTTGCAATCTATGTCTTTGTAAATTGCACTAGCTGGTTTTCTTAACAGCACAGCTTTTGGCATGCATAAATGTAAAATGTAAATTGCTGCAGAACCTGCAATTCTTTAACATCAGGTCATAGGCCATACGTGTATCTGGTCTGATCCTACATACTTGCACAGTTTTTGTTGAGGGTTCAGGAAAGTCTCATAAAGCTGTAGTGGTTTGGTGTGAAGATAACAATTGGCATCATTCTGTAAAAATTATTGAAGGTTCAACCCAATTAGTAGAACTTGGTGCAGCCTTACATTACTTAGAGCTTTTTAAGGAGGAACCTCTAAAATTGATTTGAGATTCTGAGTACGTAGTCGAGGTCCAACGTACGTATCTGATTCTGAACTGTGTTTTTGTTTTTTTTCTTTTTTTAAACAAAAAGGGGGGAGAAGTAGGGAAAACACCACAAAACCAATTGTCAAAAGCATTGTATGTGATGAAACACTTTGCAAGTGTGACCCAAAAACATGCTAAATCAGAAGGAACCTACGTTAGTTGTGGTCAAATCACTAGTTAATGGTCAATGGAAAAGGCCACATCAATTGATAACCTGGGGGAGAGGCTATGCTTGTGTCCTTACAGATCAAGGGCCGCAATGGTTGCCAGCATGAAATGTGAAATCTGTGTTATCTTCCTGGCAATGATTGCTGCATCTGCTGCGCTTTGGATGCCTGCACAGACAAAGACTAACGTGGATTACTTTAGCCAACATGACTGACCAGGACTCTATATGCCTAGTTATGGCATCTCTGGAAAACCTGTTCCACACATGCTTGGTTGGCATCCCCCTTGATAACTACAGCAGCATCCCACAACTGTTTCAAAATAGTGATTGGTGCAAAGGCATTGCAACGAACTGTAGTAATACCAACATGGCACTTTGGATTAATTACCTCCTGGAAGCAGATATTGAACCACAGGAACTGGAATTGCTGGCATCTATGTCCATGGACGCTTGTATCAACCTGGTTTGTGAAAAGTGTCAGAACAATATACGAGAACATGAATGGATAAGACTGCAAAATGTTAGTGCTACCCTTGGTGACTATAGAAATGAAACTCGATGGTGTAACGCCTCGCAGAAGAATCCAAGGGGTGTCATTGATAGTGTGGGACAGCGACCCCAAAAACCTCCTGTATGGTGTATTCTTGATCTGTGGAGATAGAGTCTGGCCAGGAATTCCTTCTAATGCTGTTGGAGGACTGTGTATTTTGGGACTATTAACTCTCTTAACACCCAATGTATCTATGATAATAGATCACAGAAGAGCAAGACGAGAAAAATACTTTTTGCATGTATATGAGTCAAATGTGATGATAATGTAGACTTTTGGGGATCAGGGTTAGGGGGTTTAGAACCTCATGTATCTGGTGTTGGCACAGCTAAAGCTTTAAATACTTTAGAAAAATTAGGATGCTGGTTAGTTAAGCAAACTAACAGAACTTCTAAGGCTTTAAGTGGACTTTTGTTAGATGTAGATTCTGTAAGACATGCCACATGACAGAGTAGAGCCGCAATAGACTTTTTGTTATTAGCTAAAGGACATGGGTGTGAAGATTTTTCATGGGATTTGTTAAATAAATTGCTTAGTGGTTGGAGGTTTTTAGGATGGTTGCTATCAGTAGTGAAAACAGGACTGATTGTTTTGATGATTGTTGTGGTTGTGTTACTAATGTTGCCATGCATGATTTCTCTGCTGCAAAGGGCCCTGCAGTCGACAATGAAGGCAATTTTTTTAGCACAAAAACAAAAAGGGGGAATTGTGGGGGACTACGGTGGGTCCGTGGATTCCCTGATGGAGGGCATGGGAACAGAAATTAGCCTTGAAGATATGAAGGTCTACCCGTGAGTAAAGGAGTATCCGGAGATGTTAAGGATGTACCCGTGAGAGAGAAGGGAGTAGAAGAGTAACACTGATGATAGCAAAATTAGCCAATGAGATGTTACTGCTGTAACTTGTAACCAATAGTGAAGAGACACATGAATTGGTAAAACTGTATAAAAATGCACTTGTGGCAATAAATGGCATCTACTACTTTCATCCTGGAAGAACTTGGTCTATGTCGTTTGTCCGTCTCAACCACGACAGTTAACACGGGTCCTCTTTCTTTGTACATGGTCACCTTTGGTACAGTGTGATGAGTTGGTTAGGCATCTCCTGTCCTGTGCCGAAGTTTCTGTAATCTAGTTTACCGAAGGATGCGCCAAGGATTCACCCAAGGATTATTATTTTTGCAAGGTGTCAGTGAAGTCCCGTTTTTCGTACAATATGTTACACAGAGTTAAGCAAGGCTAGGCCATAGTGATGTGGGTTAAAGGGTTAGCTCTCTAAGTGTCAAGTGTTAGTTCTTTAGGTGTTAATTAGTTAATTGTCAATTCTCTCTGTCACTAGGACAAAGGAAATCAGGCTAAGCTTTGAGCAAACTGTGTGGCTAATTGTAAACCTGGCTTGCTTTAAACCAACTGTAAGACTAGTTGTGAAACTAGAAGGTCACAAGGTAAGAAGACACGGAGGAAGAAAGAGGAACTTCCTCCAGAATGACCAACCGCAAGAAGGCCTCCTGAAGACCGCAAAGGAAAGAACAAGTAATACCGAAGAAACGAAAATAGGATGAAACTAGCCGAAATCCGGAACTCAAAGACAATAAAAAGGGCCAGTTTGGAGATCTTAGTGTGCGTGTTTGTGGAGCGCAGGTTCCCTGCACACCCAGCACTGTTTTGCTTATTCTATTATCGAACACATTGTAATAAATTGCATGAGGTGCTGCTATCCATGATTGGAGTAGCCTGAGTTGTTTATTTCAATTGGTGACCCCAACGTGATAACCTTGGATATCTCTGCACCACTCTGAGCTCGGGGAGGCGCCCCACTCTAACCAGTGGCCCTAGTGCTCGGAGTGTCTGGAGATCCAACGTTATTACATGATAAAGCATAAACAAAAGAACTGAGCTCCTCCCCATACTGCAGTTCACCCGTAATCCAGAGAGCATGAAGTTCCCAACGGGAAAAGTGGACTGTAAGTACCGCTGGGTCGGGTGGTGTGTGTGACTGGTGTTGGCTGAAACACAACCTGGTTGCAAAGCGAGTGCGGAGTCCTTCTAATTGCGGTTCCAACACCCCACAAGGGGCTTGGCCACTGAAGGGACAAAGCGAGTGAAGAGTTTGTTTTGGTCATGGATTCGAGTCACACGTTGTGAACCAGTCAGGATAGGCCAGGGAACAAGCAAGTCCTTAGGTCTAGCGGGACCCACGGAAGGGGCCCAAGAGGTTGGAGGGGAGCAACCTGCCAGAGAAACCCCCCTGACAGTCCCTGGCGGGGGGAGGGGGGGGTGTCACGTTAGAATTTTGGAATGAAGAATTTACCCAGGGGAAGGGTAAAGAGAAAATGGTCTATTACTGTATGTAAATGGTAAAGAACTTTTTGGTCAAGAAGAAAGCGATATGTTTCATGCTGGGAAGGAAGTTTGAGAACTGTAGAAATATATGTTTTTGAGAAAAAGGATAAATATACTCAGGAGTAGACCCCCAGTTTGTAGCAAAATCCTGGGGAGATATAAGAAAGAAATTAGAAAAACTCAAAGAGATGGGGAGAAACAAAGAGCAAAGGAAAAAATTCTTAGTAGCCGCAGTAAGGGAGACTCAAAAGGCAGAGAAACTAACACCGGTTAGAGAAGAACAAAATGAACAAAGGGGGAGATCGGTCCCGGTAAACAGACCTCCTATGAATCGAATACAGAGAGAGAATGTCCCTATTTGTTGTTATTATTGTGGGAAAAAGGGACATATGCAGTGAAGTTGTAGAAATAGAGAGCAAAATGAGAAGATGTTTAGAGGAGCAGGGGCTCTATATATATTAGGGGCAAAGACAACAACAGAGCCCTTAATAAAACTCAAGATAGGCCCCCATAAAGAAGAAGTGATCTTTTTGGTGGATACGGGGGTAGGAAGGTCTACCTTCCCAGAGGATGCATTTTAAAGAAGACTGCCCTCGTAGTGGAAGCAAAGGGAGAACCCTTCAAAGTTCTCATACTGGATTATGTGGAAATTGAATCTAAATAAGAAATTGCCTAAATGACTTCTTATTAGTCCCAGAGGCTGAAAATAATCTATTGGGGAGAGATTTAATTGTGGCATTAGGCATGACTATAGAAATTGAACAGGGAATATTAAAAGTAAAACTATATGTGATAACGCCACAGGACAAAGTCAAAACCAACCATATCCCGATTTCCTGTGGTAGCAAATCTATATATATTGCTAAACCAGATGTCCCCAGAAAACATTTAGTATAGCGTAGTAAATCTAAAAGATGTATTTTGGGCCTGCCCCTTAGATGAGAGTAGCAGGAATTATTTTGTTTTTGAATGGGACGAAAACAACAATTAAGATAGACCGTATCGTCACAGGGTTTTACAGAATTACCAAATTTATTTGGATAAGTGTTAGAAAAACTATTGTTAGAATTTGAACCCCCTTCTGGGGTAAAGTTAATATAATAGACGACTTATTAATTGCCGGAACGAAGCAGAAGAGACAGTATGAAAAAGAACCATAGGATTATTGAACTTTTTTAGACACAAAGGATTAAAAGTATCAGAGAGTAAATTGAAGTTTGTAGAACCAGACGTAAAATATTTAGGACATTGGTTTATAAAAGGGAAAAGACAATTGTTAGGATTGTTAGGATATTGTAGACAACGGATAGGTGCAGATCTCAAGAATGGGGGATGTTATTTTTTTTACCGGATAGTAGAGAGATAGTCCCCAAAAATTAGGTTAAGGGAATCCTAAATTTACTCATTGGGGAACCAGAGCTCTCCATGATCAGTTTTTGAAGTGTTTTGGATGTTTTTGAATTTTCTTGAAGTTACTGTGTGGATGGGTTTCTCTTAGATGGAGATTTGTTATTAAACTACCCAGGCCCAAAAGAATTTCAAGGCCACCTTGGAAAGCTGAGAACACAACATAAATCAACAGACCTATTAGCAGTGAGACTTGGGCGCGTAGACAGCTCATGAACATAGACAATGTCCAATCAGCTAATGCATGCTTGGAGCGTGGACGCGTGATCAGGAAATAACTGCATATATAAGGAGGCTTGTTTCTGTAATAAATGGCTTCGCTTGAATTCATATTGGATTGTGTGGAGTCCATGATTTTTCACGCTCGCAAGTGGCGATGCCGACGTGATATGCAAGGAGAATTTACGGCGAGGGGACAACTGCTGCGAGGAGCGAGCACCAGCTGGAGACGGCATGGCTGGACCGTGATCGGGACGTAGTCTGCAGGCTGCGTGTCTCCTGATTGATCGCTACAGAAGTGACAGAGGAGAGATAGAGGATCCGATATTGTTGCAACGGACACCCAAAGAGGTGAGCAGCTGGGGGCGAGAGGAGATGGGGCAGAATATTTTTAAAGAAGAAGAAGAAATAGTGCGACTCCTCTCGCATATCCTCTCTATGAGAAGGGTGAACTATGAGGAGAGTAACGTCAAAAAACTTTGAATTTGGTGGAGAGGCAATGGGTTTCCTGCTGATCTGTCAGGAGCTTTTCAAATAGAGACTTGGGAAAAAGTGGGAACTGTGTTGTGGAAGGCGATCAGTTGCAGTGAAAAATATATTCTCGGCCTTGTAACCGCCCCGAAACTGATAATTACTACACTGAAGCAATTAAAACCTGAAAAGACTGTTATGAGCATGTCGAGGGTTAAGATTGCGGGGTGACAATCAAACCCTGGCAGATGTATTGTTAACCTCCTCTCCCCCCCACTTCCCCCTTTTGCCCCTCCCTCTCTCCCCTTCCCACTCAGGACAGGCGATCGGGAGGGAAGGAAGGACAGAGAGAAGAGAGTTGGAAAAGTTAAAGATGTTTTACTAATGCTACTAATAAGAACAGAGAAAATAATACAAAATATACAAAACCAATCCTCTAAGTCTCAGCAACTGCAGAGCCAGCACCCAAAGTCCTGGATTGGACTCTGTAGCCAACCGGAGCTGGATTCAGTCTGTCACTAGGCCTCAGTTCGCAGGGACGACCAGCAAGGTCCTCTCCTAATGTCAGCCATGAGGAAAAAAGGGCCGAGATCCTCGTGATCTCCCACTTTATATGAAGTATTCACGTGAATGGAATGTTATACACCATTGGTCAGTCTCTCGGTCATCAGTTTTCTCGTTGCCCCTCTCGCGAGATGTCCATCCATGCTTATCAATAAGTTTGCATTCCATTCCTAGGTTTAACCAAAACATGTGTTGGGTTCTCCAGGAAAATGCAGCTAATATGAAGGCTTTAGCTGACAGGCAAAAATTCACTAAAAGAGAAACTTGTTTTTAACAAAACCAGAACATTCCACCCCTTATAATATGACATTCACTGAATACTTAAACCTTATCAATACAATCTATCAATACAATCTAATTAATCACTACTACTATATATATATATATATATATATACACACATATGTACATATATACACAGGAGTAATTAATCAGTGGACCATCCTTTGAAAAGTTCATTAAGTTCATTTTGTCACAACAGTCTCCCAGGGCAGGAAAAATGGTACAAGTGCATCTCATGACCACTGTTTGTGGGTTAAGGACACCAACTTCGAAGAAGGTGTCGGGCGCCACTCGAAGAAGCTAGCTCTAGTTTCATCACCATTGTCTTGATCTGAAAGACACTTATTAAACATTGTTAGTGCGGCAATTCACATCATACAGTTCAGCATTGCATATTTTCACCTAGAATCAAATCCCCTTGAGGTACACACCGAACTTCTCCATCCTTAAGCATCACCCACCAGGTGCTGCCAGGTCCCTGGGCAAAAACAATCCCACGAATAGGTTTGCCTTTGCCTGAGGCAGGAGTAACCCAGACTGCCTTTCCTAACATATTTTTCATGTGTACTACAGGGACTTCATCTCCTTCTACAGTCCGTAGAATTTCTGATTGGGCAGGCCCGGCTCGATTGGTTGATCCCCTAGTGTTGACCAACCAAGTGACTTTTGCTAAATGTGAATCCCAGTTTTTAAAGGTTCCACCACCAAGTGCCTTTAGTGTAGTTTTTAACAAACCATTGTACCTTTCAATTTTCCCAGAGGCTGGTGCATGATATGGAATATGATATACCCACTCAATACCATGTTCTTTGGCCCAATTGTCTATAGTACTGTTTTTGAAATGAGTACCATTGTCTGATTCAATTCTTTCTGGCGTACCGTGCCGCCAAAGGACTTGCTTTTCAAGGCCCAAGATAGTATTTTGGGCTGTAGCATGAGGTACGGCATATGTTTCCAACCATCCAGTGGTTGCTTCCACCATTGTAAGTACATAACGCTTACCTTGACGTGTTTGTGGAAGTGTAATATAATCAATCTGCCAAGCTTCTCCATACTTATACTTTAACCATCGCCCCCCCATACCATACAGGTTTTAACCGTTTTGCTTGTTTGATTTCAGCGCAAGTTTCACATTCATGAATAACCTGTGAAATAGTGTCCATAGTTAAATCCACCCCTTGATCACGAGCCCATTTGTATGTTGCATCTCTACCTTGATGCCCTGAAGCATCATGGGCCCACCGAGCTAGGAAAAGTTCACCTTTATGTTGCCAGTCCAAGTCCATCTCAGCTACTTTAATCTTAGCAGCTTGATCTGCTTGTTGGTTGTTTAGATGTTCCTCGGTGGCTCGACTTTTAGGCACATGAGCATCTACATGCCGAACTTTCACAGGCAGGCTCTCTAGCCGAGCAGCAATGTCTTGCCACAGTGTGGCAGCCCAAATGGGTTTACCTCTGCGCTGCCAGTTGCTTTTCTTCCATTGCTGTAGCCACCCCCACAAGGCATTTGCTACCATCCATGAGTCAGTATAGAGATAAAGTATTGGTCACTTCTCTCGTTCAGCAATGTCCAAAGCCAGCTGGATGGCTTTCACTTCTGCAAACTGACTGGATTCACCTTGTCCTTCAGTGGCTTCTGTAACTTGTCGTGTGGGACTCCACACAGCAACTTTCCACCTTCGATGTTTTCCTACAAGACGACAGGATCCATCTGTGAACAGTGCATACTGCTTATCAGTCTCTGAAAGCGTATTATATGGTGGTGCTTCTTCAGCACGTTTTACTTCATCCTCATCTGGAGACATCCCAAAGTCTTTGCTTTCTGACCAGTCTGTAATAACTTCTAATATCCCTGGACGGTTGGGACTTCCAATTCGAGCTCGTTGCGTGATCAGTGCAATCCATTTACTCCATGTAACTTCGGTTGCATGATGTGGAGAGGGAACCGTCCCTTTGAACATCCAGCTCAGCACCGGCAGTCGAGGTGCCAGGAGGAGCTGTGCTTCAGTGCCGATCACTTCTGAAGCAGCTCAAACTCCTTCAGATGCTGCTAGTATCTCCTTTTCAGTTGGAGTATAGTTGGCCTCAGATCCTTTGTATCCTCGACTCCAAAAACCTAAGGGTCAACCTCGGGTTTCTCCTGGTGCTTTCTGCCAGAGGCTCCAGGTAAGTCCATTATCTCCGGCTGCAGTGTAGAGCACATTTTTAACATCTACTCCAGTTCGGACTGGTCCAAGGGCCACCGCATGAGTTATCTCACGCTTAATTTGTTCAAAGTCTTGTCGTTGTTCAGGGCCCCACTCAAATTGGTTCTTCTTACGAGTCACTCGATAGAGAGGGCTCACAATGTGGCTGTAGTCAGGAATATGCATTCTCCAAAAACCTACAATGCCCAAGAAACTCTGTGTCTCCTTTTTATTAGTAGGTGGAGACATTGCTGCAATTTTGTTGATCACATCCATTGGGATCTGACGACGGCCATCTTGCCATTTTATTCCTAAAAACTGGATCTCTCGTGCAGGTCCCTTGACCTTGCTCCGTTTTATGGCAAAACCAGCATCCAAAAGAATATGAATTATTCTCTCACCTTTCTCGAAGACTTCTTTCGCTGTGTCGCCCCCTACGATGATGTCATCAATATATTGCAAGTATTCTGGAGCTTCACCTTGCTCCAGCGTGGTCTGGATCAGTCCATGGTAGATGATAGGACTGTGTTTCCACCCCTGGGGCAAGCGATTCCATGTATACTGGATGCCCCTCCAGGTGAAAGCAAACTGCGGCCTGCACTCTGCTGCTACAGGAATAGAGAAAAATGCATTAGCAATGTCAGTTGTAGCATACCACTTGGCTGCCTTTGACTCCAGTTCAAATTACAGTTCTAGCATGTCAGGCACAGCAGCACTCAGTGGTGGTGTAACTTCATTCAGGCCACGATAGTCTACAGTTAGTCTCCACTCGTCACTAGACTTACGCACTGGCCAGATTGGGCTGTTAAAAGGTGAGCGAGTCTTACTGATCACACCCTGGCTTTCCAATTGACGGATCAGCTTCTGGATAGGAATCAAAGAGTCTCGATTGGTGCGATATTGCCGGCGATGCACCGTCGTGGTAGCAATTGGCACCTGCTGATCGTCAACCATCAGCAGTCCTACAACAGAAGGGTCATCTGAAAGACCAGGCAAATCAGACAGCTGTTCAATTTTCTCAGTGTCCACAGCTGCTATACCAAATGCCCACCTATACCCTTTTGGGTCCTTAAAATACCCTCTCCTGAGGTAGTCTATACCAAGGATACACGGAGCATCTGGACCAGTCACAATGGGATGCTTTTGCCAGTTTTTTCCAGTTAGGCTCATTTCAGCCTCTACAACAGTCAGCTCCTGGGATCCCCCAGTCACTCCAACAATATTGATGGATTGCGTCCCTTTATAATTAGAAGGAATTATTGTGCACTGAGCACCAGTGTCCACTAAAGCTTTGTACTCCTGGGGTTGTGTTGTACCAGGCCATAGTATTTGTACAGTCCAATAAACGCTGTTATCCCTTTCCTCCACCTGGTTGGAGGCAGGGCACCTCTAATTCCTGTTTTGCACAGTCTCTGGGTGTGAATTAGAGGTTCCTTCAAGAGCATCAGAATCTCTTCTGCTCCTTTTGTAAACTGGAGCAGCCACCTTCCTAGGAGTTTTTCCTTTTATCTCACGTACTCGTTCTTGAAGTTCTGAGGTAGACCTTCCATGCCGCTTATTCATGTTTTCTCCCTGTTCATGTAGGAAGAACCACAGTGAACCTCTTTTTGTGGGCTGTCTCTGCCCTCTCTCTTGAGATTGGAAACGCCTTCTCCTAACAGCTGAAACATAGGTTTGTGCAGGTCGTGAATGGTATGTGTCTTCTCTGAGCTCTTTGATTTCTTGCAACAGCTTTTCAAACCGGTCATCAGATTTTTCACACAGTTTCTCCACAGCAGAGACACAAGCCCGTAGAGAACCAGCAAGGCTGTCCTCAAAGCACCGGAGCTGCTCAATCACTTCATTAATTTCTTGTGCACCTCTAGCTGACCAGACCATTCCTGCCAATGACTTAGCATATGCAGGTGGTGCACTTTGTACAAATCTGCGCCACATAGATTTTGTATAATTGATTCTATCTGGGTCTGTCCCCTCTTGGCTGTTTGGTCCTAGATAGATGATCTCTCGCGCAGCTAATTCTCTCAGGAACTGGATACCTCTCTCCATAGTATTCCATTTCCCTAACTTGGATATACAATCTTCCTTGTAGGGAAATCTGACTTTCATAGCTGCCAGGAGTCAGGTCCAGAGAGTAGCGGCATTAGACTCTCTTGAAATTGCCCTATCAATGGTGGAATCTTTTGACAGAGATCCCAGCTGCCTGGCTTCACCACCTTCTAATTCAATTGTTTCTGCCGCATTGTCCCAGCATCGCAGCAGCCAGGTTAAAATATTCTCGCCTTCACGACGACTAAAGTCTTTTTGCAGATCTCTCAGCTCACCTGGAGAAAAGGACCGAGTGGTGGTCACTTCATCTCCACCCTGTCCTGATGATGCCTCTTGGGTTGATGTTGGCCCTGTGCCATCACCTGCTGCACGGGTAGTCTTTCTAGTGACTTTCTTACAACCGGCAACTGATGCTGATATGGGTTCACCATCATTTGATTCATTTCCAGAGTCTGAATGACTGTCACAGTGATTGCTGTGGTTACAGCAGCAACAGTGAGCAGTGTGTGAAGAAGGGGGGGCTGCCTTGTTAGCCTTTGAGGCTGGAGAGGTAATGTTATCTGCAGCAACCTTGGCAGAGGAGCTCTGCGGAGGAGCTGTAGCTTCAGCCTGTGAAGCCGCGGTTGGGGGGGCAGTGGCTGCAGCAGCAGCTTTGGCTGTTTTGCCTTTTCTCGAGCGGCTAGGAGTGCTTTTTGCTAAAGCTTCCGAAGACGCACTGCAAATCTCAGGACTAAAAAGAGACGCAAACCTCCTATTGAACCTCATTTCTCTTAACAGTAACACAAACTGACACACATTCAGCAAAACAGATAACACCATCACAGTTCTATCAAAGCTCCAAGGATATTCGAAGTTCTCTAAAACATTTGCAAACTGTCCTAGCGAAAACACAAAAGTATTGTTAGTCAGTCTTTCTAAAGATTCGCTTGACCAATTAGTAAATACAGAGCCATTCTGCTCTTTAATCTCTCCTGGAGGTTTTTCGAGGTAAAGCAGAATCGAGTAGAAATTCATTAGCGGCTGCAATATAATGAAATAAACCAGTGCCATACCACACAGTATCATCATGACCGCTGTCCAGTTTCTTGTTGTTATATAATGAATACTTCGATTTAGAAAGAAACACCAACACAGATATGGGATCAGCGAGCACAATGTAGAAAATAACTGATACAACTTTTGCCATAACATCTTTAAATCAATGTAATTCACTTTGCCTTAATACCACTAAAACATATCCGAAGCAGACGCGCGAGTATCACAACTCTATGAGTTGGCACCGTGCCAAGAAAATTGAAAGGTATGTCAGAGCAGTAGAAAAGCCAAAAATCTCCAAATTTACCCCTTTCTCTTGCCCCACGTTGGACGCCAATTATCTGTCGAGGGTTAAGATTGCGTGCGGGGTGACAATCAAACCCTGGCAGATGTATTGTTAACCTCCTCTCCCCCCCACTTCCCCCTTTTGCCCCTCCCTCTCTCCCCTTCCCACTCAGGACAGGCGATCAGGAGGGAAAGAAGGACAGAGAGAAGAGAGTTGGAAAAGTTAAAGATGTTTTACTAATGCTACTAATAAGAACAGAGAAAATAATACAAAATATACAAAACCAATCCTCTAAGTCTCAGCAACTGCAGAGCCAGCACCCAAAGTCCTGGATTGGACACTGCAGCCAACCGGAGCTGGATTCAGTCTGTCACTAGGCCTCAGTTCTCAGGGACGACCAGCAAGATCCTCTCCTAATGTCAGCCACGAGGAAAAAAGGGTCGAGATCCTCGTGATCTCCCACTTTATATGAAGTATTCACGTGAATGGAATGTTATACACCATTGGTCAGTCTCTCGGTCATCAGTTTTCTCGTTGCCCCTCTCGCGAGATGTCCATCCGTGCTTATCAATAAGTTTGCATTCCATTGCTAGGTTTAACCAAAACATGTGTTGCGTTCTCCAGGAAAATGCAGCTAATATGAAGGCTTTAGCTGACAGGCAAAAATTCACTAAAAGAGAAACTTGTTTTTAACAAAACCAGGACAGAGCATTAGTGACTCAAAACTTAAACTTGAACTTTGGGACGATATAGGGCAGAAATTATGGGATAAAGTCAGCAATGGAGATAAAGAAGCTAAATCATTAGCAACTGCATGGAAGCTTATAATTACCGTCTTAAAAGATCTTAAGGCTGAACGGTCTGCTGCTGCCGGAATTTTTGCAGCGTTGCAGCCTGATAAGTATCCTGAAAATCGCTATGAATCTTACCTAGTTCATGTTTTCAATGTCCTCCCTACTCCATCCCCTGCTGTGCCTTCGGCACCCCCGATGGTTCAGCAGTCTGGGGCGGGGGGAGGAAAGATGCCGAGCAGGTGGCCTCCTGTACCATTGCCCAACACTGATGAGAACAGCAAGTCCAGAGGATTGGAGTCTTGATCAAAGAACCTGTGAAAGCTGAGAATGTTAAAGTTGTAAACCTGTGTACTATCAGTTCTTTTTACCAATTTGTATCTGCCTCTACCACCTTTTAACCCTCCAACTTCCACGAGAGAGCAGAAGGAGTCACTGGTTGTTGTTTGCAGTTCTTTCTTTGTGACATTGTTTATGTGGATACACTGTGGGCCTTCTCCCCGCTTTTCCCACTCGTGCTGCAAGCAGCCCCGTGCTTCCCCTCCCTTCCTCCCTCCCTCTTCTCATGGTTTTTACTTACGAGATGGTGTCAGTAATGATTGTTTTCAGTCGTGCTTTTAAGAAATCGGTATTGGGAGGTGTTCTATAACCTAGGACAGCACTTGGAAATATGAGAAAGGAAAATCTTGTGAAATATTATGATCAATGGTGGCTGCTGTGTAAGTTAGATGAATGGGAAAAGTGGTTGGAGGATAGAACCTTGAAGTATAATACTTTGTTGCAATTAATGTTGTTTTTAAGGCGAGAAGACAGGCCAGCCAGGCGTGGTGGCGGAGTCACTCTTTACGTGAGAGAGCAACTACAATGTATTGAGTATTGTCCAGGCTCGGATGAGGAACGAGTTGAGAGTCTATGGGTGAAAATTAAGGGGCAGGCTGGCAAGGGTGATACTATTGTGGGTGTCTATTATAGGCCACCAGATCAGGGTGAGGAAGTTGATGAGGCCTTCTACAGACAGCTGAGAGCAGCCTCAAAATCACAGGCCATGGTTGTGGTGGGGGATTTTAACTTCCCTGATGTTTGTTGGAAGGACTACTCAGCCAGCCATCCACAGTCTAGGAGGTTCCTCCAGTGCCTTGATAACTTTCTGATGCAAAGGGTGGAGGAGCCGACTGGAAGAGGTGCACTGCTGGACCTCATCCTCACTAACAAGAAGGGTCTGGTTGAAGCGGTAAAGGTTGAGGGCTGCCTTGGTTGCAGCAACCATGAGATGACGGAGTTCAGGATCTTGTGTGGCAGGAACAGGATAGCAAGCAGAATTGCAACCCTGGATTTCAGCAAGGCAAACTTAGGCCTTTTCAGGCAATTGCTGAGGGAAATCCCATCGGTAAGGCTGCTTGAAGGTAAGGGGGCCAGAGATAGTTGGTTAGTGTTCAGGGACTGTTTCTACCGGGCACAAGATCAGAGCATCCTGACACGTAGGAAGTCAAGGAAGAGAACCAGGAGACCTGCGTGGTTAAAGAGGGAACTGCTGGGTATGCTCAAGTGGCAGAGGAGAGTTTACAGATCATGGAAGGAGGGGCTGGCCACTTGGGGAAAATATGAGGCTGTTGTCAGGGGATGTAGGGAGGCAACTAGGAAAGCTAAGGCCTCCTTGGAAGTAAACCTGGCGAGAGGGGTCAAGGACAACAGGAAGAGCTTTTTCCAATACATGGCAGATAAAACTAACACCAGAGGCAATGTAGGCCCACTGATGAACGGGGTGGGTGCCCTGGTGACAGAAGATACAGAGAAGGCAGAGGTACTGAATGCCTTCTTTGTCTCTGTCTACTCTGCTGGAGGCTGTCCTGAGGAGCCCCGTACCCCTGAGGCCCCAGAGGAAGGCAGGACAATGGAGGAGTTTTCCTCGGTTGATGAGGACTGGGTTAGGGACCAATTAGGCAATCTGGACATTCATAAATCCATGGGTCCAGATGGGATGCACCCGCAGGTACTGAGGGAGCTGGATGAGGTCATTGCTGGACCTCGCTCCATCATCTTTGCCAAGTCCTGGGAAATGGGAGAGGTGCCTGAGGACTGGAAGAAAGCAAATGTCACTCCAGTCTTCAAAAAGGGCAAGAAGGAGGACCCAGTTAACTATAGACCAGTCAGCCTCACCTCCGTTCCTGGGAAACTGATGGAATGACTTAGCCTTGGTGCCATCTCAAGGCATATCAGGGATAAGAGGGTCATTAGGGGCAGTCAACATGGCTTCACCAAGGGGAAGTCGTGCTTGACCAACCTCATTGACTTTTATGAGGACATAACAAGATGGGTGGATGATGGCAGAGTGGTGGATGTGGTCTACCTTGACTTCAGTAAGGCATTTGACACAGTCTCCCACAGCAGTGCGGTCTGGATGAATGGGTAATGAGGTGGACTGCGAACAGGCTGAAGGGAAGAAACCAGAGAGTCATGGTCAATGGGGCGGAGTCTAGTTGGAGGCCAGTATCTAGTGGAGTGCCTCAGGGCTCAGTACTGGGGCCTATATTATTCAATATATTCATCAATGATTTGGACGAGGGAATAGAGTGTACTGTCAGCAAGTTTGCTGATGACACCAAGCTGGGAGGAGCGGTTGACACACCAGAAGGCTGTGCTGCCATCCAGCATGACCTGGACGGGCTGGAGAGTTGGGTGGGGAAAAATTTAATGAAATATAACAAGGGCAAGTGTAGAGTCTTGCATCTTAGTAGGAACAACCCGAGGTTCCAGTATAAGTTGGGGAATGATCTATTAGAGAGCAGCGTAGGGGAAAGGGACCTGGAGTTCCTGGTGGACAGCAGGATGACCATGAGCCAGCACTGTGCCCTTGTGGCCAAGAAGGCCAATGGCATCCTGGGGTGTATTAGAAAGGGGGTAGTTAGTAGGTCAAGAGAGGTTCTCCTTCCCCTCTACTCTGCCCTGGTGAGACCACATATGGAATATTGTGTCCAGTTCTGGGCCCCTCAGTTCCAGAAGGACAGGGAACTGCTGGAGAGAATCCAGCGTAGGGCAACAAATTTGATGATTAAGGGAGTGGAGCATCTCCCTTACAAGGAAAGGCTGAGGGAGCTTGGTCTCTGTAGCTTGGAGAAGAGGAGACTGAGGGGTGTCCATATTAATGTTTACAAATATGTAAAGGGTGAGTGTCATGAGGATGGAGCCAGGCTCTTCTAGGTGACAACCAACGGTAGGACAAGGGGTAATGGGTTAAAACTGGAACACAAGATGTTCCACTTAAATTTGGGAAGAAACTTCTTCTCAGTGAGGGTGACAGAACACTGGAACAGGCTGCCCGGGGAGGTTGTGGAGTCTCCTACTCTGGAGGCATTCAAAACCTCCGTGGACGCCTTCCTGTGTAACCTCATCTAGGTGTTCCTGCTCCAGCAGGGGGATTGGACTAGATGATCTTTTGAGGTCCCTTCCAATCCCTAACATTCTGTGATTCTGTGAAGAGCAGGACAAAATAAATCTCTACAAGAGATGATTAAATCATTTCAGACAGTTTTACAGGTGGAACGGTTTGAACTTCAACAAGCTGAGAATTAACTGATAACACACAGGTCATAGAAAACTTGCTGAACTCTGCAAGATGCTTTCCTCATTAACCTGTTTTCTTTGTAGGTATCTGTTTAAGCATATTACAGTTTAATAGGTCTTTGTCTGTTATGTGGTACAGTAAGTTCATAGACTGTTAAATAACGAGAATCCATGGACTCAAAATGTGCGTTTTGTGATAATACAGAAGATCATGAGTAATTTAGTTATTTACTGCGTGAATGTGATGGTAAAATTTTGTGTGTGGTAGCTGTTACTTTTCTTTCTAGCATGCTAGCTCTATTCCAATATCCAGACTTGCGCAACTCTGTGATAGGCTGTGTCTCATCTCAATGTGCTGGATTTGGCTCTTCAGTATGCACATCAAGTAAAGAATCCTGCTTTTGGGATAGCAGTTGTAGCACACCAGATGAGACACTAATAAAAGCCTTGCCTAGTCCAGCTTGCTGTGGCGGCGTGGGGGCAGGTGCCCATTGGGCTCCAGCGCCCGCTGACCTGTTTTGTCAGGGAGACCCAGCGGTGCCTCTGCCTGGCTGAGCAGTAAGCGGCCCAAAGATGCAATGCAAAAATTGAGATATTGTCTTGAATAAGTGTAACTGTGATCCATCTGCATATTTGAACTTGATATTTGGTTTTCATATCTGAGTTCAGCATTTTAATTTGCATATTTCTATTTGGTACCAAAAGAATTTTGTTTGGGGAGATGATTACAAAATGGGAAAAGTTTCCACTGCTAAAATACCACCTTGCTCCCCCTTAGGATGCATCCTTACACATTAGAGTAATTGCTTATATTGTTACCTAGTAATTTTGAGACCAGAAAAGAATTTAAATTGTTAAACTCTGATTTGCATTGAAAGCAAAAAAACAAACAAAACAAACAAACAAAGAAGAAACCACAAACCAAACCAAAAGAAAACTCCTAAATGCTATGATGGATGTGAACTTGGTATTGTATGAGGTTGTATTTAAAAGTTGCTAGAATATGAACTGATTTAGGTCTAGGAAAATGGAATAATGGATTGATGTTTAAGATACTGTTTTTTGACATCTGTAAATTGTAAAAGGTAAATGGGGCTGAGGAATGTAACAACTGTTGAGCTAATTGGAGTTGCGTATAGAGGGTTTTATGTTTGGAATGAAATGGGAAAACAAAAAAGCAAATTATCCCAGGCCTGTGCTTGAACATAAATTTCAGGCCTTTGTCAAGCTACAAGATAAACCCAGCTCATTGTAACTGAGGAGTTTGCCAGAGCCTCCCAATTCATACCAGTGATTACGCCACCTGCATGGCCTTGGATATATCTAAACTGCAGCAAGAAGTTTTTTTAAAAAAAAAAAAATATATATATATATAAGGAAAAAGATAAGGAAAAAGCTGGTTGCCCACTGCTAAGCAGAGAAAGGGGGGCTTTATTCCCTCCTCGTCCTTCTTTTTTTTTTTCTTGGAGTGTTGTCATCCATCCTTGTTGTGGCACTGTGTTGCTTCTCAGCTTTGAATCAGGAGTTGTTGGTGCTGTTTCTTTTTGCTTCAGTCTTGTTTCTTAGGTTCTGGCACATCTGGGGAGAGAGCTCATCATTTTACCTCCTTGCTGAAGTCAGTCTTTTCACACTGGTCAGCTTTGGGGGGTCAGAGTGCTCAGTCTTGCTCTGGGTCAGACTGGTACTAATTTGGGTGTGGAATGGAGCCAGGCTGGTTTTATGTGGAGTTTGAACTGATTTGTTTTCATGCTGGGCTGGAGGTCTTGCCATCTCAGATGGGGGTGAGCGGGAGGTTTTATTCCCCCCCACCCCCTCCCCCCCAGCAATGTTACTGCTAGAGAACTGTAATACTGCATGAAGGCATCTGAGGATTAAATTTAAAGGCATCACCAGTGGATCCATAGTTCTAATGAAGCTGGGAAATTAAAGCAAAAATGTTTTTTAATAGACTTATTCTGTGGTAACTACTTGTAAGAGACTTCTCAGTATATTCACCGTGCTAGTTTTTGAGGTCATGGGAGAGAATGAAAGAAAGGCCTTTTTTTGAGACCAATGGAATGCCAAATTTGGAACAAAGTTTTACCATATGAATTCTTGTATTTGCCAGAAAGCCCTATACGTCTCTTGGGTCAGGATTCATTAAGTAAATTGTAAGCTCAAATAACGTTTTCTGAGAATTCCGTTTAGTTGCATGTCCTACAAGAAGCTGCTTGGATGGTGCAGATCTGCTTGCTTCAAGTGAGAAATCTCCAAGGAAATTTTGAATGCTGTATTTCCACTAGTATCTCAACAGATTCTGACAGAACCCAACAGGGCCTGACAGAACTCGACAGAGCCCACCAGGAACTGACAGAGCATGAACGGGCCTGCCAGAAACCAACACTCTGTCAGTCTCCTTTGATCCCTGTCGGGGAGCCTGACAAAACCTGACAGGGATTGACAGAGCCCTGCAGAGCCAGACAGAGCCTCACAAAGCCCAACAGAGCCTGACAGATCGTGACAGAGACAGACAGAGTCTGAAAGGGGCTTACAGAGGCCCACAGGTCCTGACACAAGCCATCAAAGCCCGACAGAAACCAACAAAGACCGACAGTGATCCAAAAGGCCAACAAAGCCCAACACTGCCCAACAACACTTGATAGGGCCTGACAGAGCCCAACAAAACCTGACAGAGCGTGAGTAGGCCCTACAGAGTCCGACAGAAGCTGACTAAGCCCGGTAGAGCTGATCACAGCCCAAAATAATAGCCTAAAAGACCTGGGCAGAGGTTGACAAGGCCCGACAGAGCCCGACAGGGCATGGCACACATTAACAGTGCCCTACATGCCCTACAAAGCTTGAGAAAACCCAGCAGATCCTGACAGGTCCTGACAGAGTCCGACAGGACCTGACAGATTCTGAGAGAACCTAACAGAGGCCGCAAGAGTCTGATAGAGCCCAACAAAACCCGACAGAGCCTGAAAGGGACTGACAGATCCTGACAGAACCCGAGAGAGTTTGCCAGAGACCGACAGAGCCTGTAAGAGCCTGATAGAGCTCAAATAAACCCGACAGAGCCCAACAGAACTCGACAAAGCTAGACAGAGCCCGCCAGGGCACGACAGAGCATGACAGAGTCTGACAGATATTGACAAATCTTGACAGAGCCCAAAAGAACCTGACACAATCTGAGAAAGCCTGACACAGTCCTAAAAGGGCCCAACAAAGCCCGACAGAGACCAAGAGGGTCTGACAGATCCCAGCAGAACTCGACAGGGTTGGACAAATCCCCACAGCTCCTTACAGTACACTACAGAGTTCAGTAGGGCCTGACAGAGGCCGACAAAGTGCAACAGAGACTGAAAGAGCTCAACAAAGCTTGCCAGAGCACGACAGGGCTTGACACAGCTTGAGAGAGCCTTACAGATCACGACAGAACCTGACAGAGCCCAACAGGGCCCAAAAAGCTTGAAAGAACCCAACAGCGCCCAATGGAACCTGAAAGACCTCGACAATACCCAACAGAGTCCGACAAACCTTGACAGAGCCTGACAAAGCCTGAATAATTGCAAGAAAGCCTGACAAAGCCTGACAAGGCCTGACAGAGCATGACAAGGCTTTATAGAGCCTGAGAAAGCCTGGTAGGGCAGAAAGAGATCAAAGGAGCTTGGCAGAGACTGACAGCACCTGACAGAGCCCGAGACTAGACCGACAAATCTAAACAAAGTCACAGAGAGACCGACAGGGCTTGAAAGAGTCTGACAAAATCTCACAGGGATTGACAGAGCCCTACAGAGCCTGACAGAGCCTGAAAGAGCTTTACGGAGCCTGAAAAAAGCATGGTCCGGCAGAAATAGCCTAAAAAAGCTTGACAGAGCCTGACAGAGATCGACAGATCTCGGCAAAGCAACACAGATACTGACAGAACCTGAAAGAGCCTGAAAAAAACCTGACAGGGATTGACAGAGGCCTACAGAGTCTGACAGATTGCGATAGAGCCCTACAAATCTTGACATCACCTGACAGAGACTGATCGTGCCTGAGAAAGCCCGGCAGAGTCTGACAGAACCTGATCGAGCCCAGCAGAGCCTGACAGAACCTGATAGAGCCCGGCAAAACCTGACAGAGCCCAACATAGCTCGGTAAAGCTTGACAGAGCCCACGAGGCCTTGAGAGAGCACTACAGGGCCTGCCAGAGCCCAACACAGCTCAACAGGTTTTGACAAATCTTGACAGTGCCTCATAGCGAACGATATAGCCCGGTAGGACCTGACAGAGGCTGAAAAAGTGCCAGAGAAGGCCTGACAGAGCATGACGAGGCTTTTACAAAGCCTGAAAAAGCCTGGTAGGGCAGAAAGAGCCCAAAGGAGCTTGACAGAGCCTGACAAATTTTGAGCGGCGGAGGAATACGCAGGTCGACTCAATATGAGTGATAAAGCATAGTTCGATTTATTAGCCCGAATAGCATATACTTATACAGTTCATGATAATTATGCATACCTGTCACCTACTAATTGGCTTAAGTTCTAACAGTACATTTGCATGGTCCTCCTACTTGCAGCTGCTAGCTATGCTTATTCTACATTGTAGTGCTGTTGAAAGCTGTTTGTGAAACTCTGCCAAGGTCTCAGTGACCTTGCTGATTTTACTGAAACAGTCAGCGGTTCCCACCGCGGCCTAACCTTACTAATTGTGCTAAAGTCTTCAGAATGGGCTCTGCTCGTACAACCGGTCCGCAGATCCATGTCCCCCATTTCCAAGCCATTCTCCAACAACAAATCATGACACAGATTGACAGTGCCCTATATGCCCCCAAAAAGCCTGATACAGCCTGATATGGCCCAACAGATCATGACAGAGCCTGAAAGAGCCTGACAGACCATGCCAAGGCCCAACAAAGCCTGAGAGAGCCTGATAGAACCTGACAGACGACAACAGAACCCAACAGAACCTGACAGGGTCTGACAGATCACGCAAAGGCACAACAAAGTCTGTCTCTGGGCTGCTAGGGCCCTGCTAGGGCTCTGTCAGGTTCTGTCGAGATATGTAAGGCTCTGTCAAGCTGTGTCAGGCCCTGTCGTGCTATGCATTGCTTTGTTGAGATCCTTCAGGCTCTGTCGCATTTTATCAGCCTCTGTCAGGCTCTACTGAGTCGCGGAAATGACCTTACAACCCTTCAGATAGTTAAGAAGGTATGTATTTACATATTCATTTACGGCGCCGGACACACTGTAAATCATTTCACCTGATACATGCATAAAATTACAGTAGCTGTGAGCTTGGTTAAATGCAGTAAAGTGTTACATATTCGTGAAAGTTTTAGGAACGCCTATGCATTTTCATAACCTGTCCCTGAGAAGGCGAGGAGACCATTTCCATAGTCTACACCTTCTGTTATCTAGTTCACCCAAGGATGCAACAAGGATGCACCCAAGGATTTTTATCTTTGCAAGGTGTCAGCAAACTCCTGTTTCTCATACAATAAATTACACAAAGCTAAGCAAGGCTAAGCAATAGGGATCTGGGTTAAAGGGTTAGCTTTCTAAGTGTTAGCTCTCTAACTGTCTTTAAGTGTTAGTTCTTTAAGTATTAATTAGTTAATTGTTAATTCCCAGTATCATTCCCCCCTTTTCTAAGAGGTTAGTAAATTCTTTTACTAATGTGATGATCCTTTATCTATGTTTTCTCTGGCCACAGGTAACAATGCTACTTCTACCTGAGAAAACCCATCTCTATTCTCAAACAGACTGTTAATGTTAATGCAAAAGTCAGGCTCCCGGTGTTTGTCTACTGCGCTGCTAAGCTCTTTTGGGGCAGCTGGCGACCATATGGCTGGTGCTCCGGCAGCAACGGCATCTTCTGGGTTGCAACGGGAACTTGCACTCTTTGGTGTAGTGACCCCGCTCACTGCGCTTGTAGCATTTGTCTTTTCTTCTGGCTTTCATTTTGCGAAGGTACTACATGCCATCCGGGCCGGTCACCCAGAAGGACCAAAAGGACCAAAGGGACCAAAAGGTCACTCAGAAGGTCCAGAAGGACCAAAACATGTCAAGGTAGACACAACCAAATTTCTTTGATAGAATTTCAGAAAGGTTTTGGTTAATTACTACAAACTTAAACTCTGTTTTGCAGAACTGGGCAATGTAATATACATACTCTGGTTGGTTTGCTTCCAGAGCACCAATTTAAAGGGTCCCCCACGGTTTTATTCAGATCTTGCCCATGCCAATTTTCATCCCACCCGTGTGCTAAGGCTATGATCATAAGAAAAACAATTTTCCAGGTTGCACCTGGATTACCCTTCATGGTGCTTTGCAGGCTTTCCTCACTATAGAATTATGGATCCGGGTGTTCTGTTCTTTAATCTTGATAGCAGTAAAAGATGTCAAGAGGACTTGAAATGGTGGTGAAATTGGGGGGGCAGGCCGTATGCCTCTCAGGGTAGCGTCTAGCACCCAAAATGGTGTAAGCTCCCCTAGAGAATTTATAAAAACTGAGAGCAACAGAAAGCAGAAACTCAGAGTAGAGGTTTGGATGTGCCAGTTTATAACATCCAACTGGGAGATTATGTGTATGTGAAGTCTCTTGCGGAAAAGGACTTTGGAACAACAATAGGAAGGTCCATTTCAAGTCCTCTTGACATCTTTTACTGCTATCAAGATTAAAGAACAGAACACCCGGATCCATAATTCTATAGTGAGGAAAGCCTGCAAAGCACCATGAAGGGTAATCCAGGTGCAACCTGGAAAATTGTTTTTCTTATGATCATAGCCTTAGCACACGGGTGGGATGAAAATTGGCATGGGCAAGATCTGAATAAAACCGTGGGGGACCCTTTAAATTGGTGCTCTGGAAGCAAACCAACCAGAGTATGTATATTACATTGCCCAGTTCTGCAAAACAGAGTTTAAGTTTGTAGTAATTAACCAAAACCTTTCTGAAATTCTATCAAAGAAATTTGGTTGTGTCTACCTTGACATGTTTTGGTCCTTCTGGACCTTCTGAGTGACCTTTTGGTCCCTTTGGTCCTTTTGGTCCTTCTGGGTGACCGGCCCGGATGGCATGTAGTACCTTCGCAAAATGAAAGCCAGAAGAAAAGACAAATGCTACAAGCGCAGTGAGCGGGGTCACTACACCAAAGAGTGCAAGTTCCCGTTGCAACCCAGAAGATGCCGTTGCTGCCGGAGCACCAGCCATATGGTCGCCAGCTGCCCCAAAAGAGCTTAGCAGCGCAGTAGACAAACACCGGGAGCCTGACTTTTGCATTAACATTAACAGTCTGTTTGAGAATAGAGATGGGTTTTCTCAGGTAGAAGTAGCATTGTTACCTGTGGCCAGAGAAAACATAGATAAAGGATCATCACATTAGTAAAAGAATTTACTAACCTCTTAGAAAAGGGGGGAATGATACTGGGAATTAACAATTAACTAATTAATACTTAAAGAACTAACACTTAAAGATAGTTAGAGAGCTAACACTTAGAAAGCTAACCCTTTAACCCAGATCCCTATTGCTTAGCCTTGCTTAGCTTTGTGTAATTTATTGTATGAGAAACAGGAGTTTGCTGACACCTTGCAAAGATAAAAATCCTTGGGTGCATCCTTGTTGCATCCTTGGGTGAACTAGATAACAGAAGGTGTAGACTATGGAAATGGTCTCCTCGCCTTCTCGGGGACAGGTTATGAAAATGCATAGGCGTTCCTAAAACTTTCACGAATATGTAACACTTTACTGCATTTAACCAAGCTCACAGCTACTGTAATTTTATGCATGTATCAGGTGAAATGATTTACAGTGTGTCCGGCGCCGTAAATGAATATGTAAATACATACCTTCTTAACTATCTGAAGGGTTGTAAGGTCATTTCCGCGACTCAGTAGAGCCTGACAGAGGCTGATAAAATGCGACAGAGCCTGAAGGATCTCAACAAAGCAATGCATAGCACGACAGGGCCTGACACAGCTTGACAGAGCCTTACATATCTCGACAGAACCTGACAGAGCCCTAGCAGGGCCCTAGCAGCCCAGAGACAGACTTTGTTGTGCCTTTGCGTGATCTGTCAGACCCTGTCAGGTTCTGTTGGGTTCTGTTGTCGTCTGTCAGGTTCTATCAGGCTCTCTCAGGCTTTGTTGGGCCTTGGCATGGTCTGTCAGGCTCTTTCAGGCTCTGTCATGATCTGTTGGGCCATATCAGGCTGTATCAGGCTTTTTGGGGGCATATAGGGCACTGTCAATCTGTGTCATGATTTGTTGTTGGAGAATGGCTTGGAAATGGGGGACATGGATCTGCGGACCGGTTGTACGAGCAGAGCCCATTCTGAAGACTTTAGCACAATTAGTAAGGTTAGGCCGCGGTGGGAACCGCTGACTGTTTCAGTAAAATCAGCAAGGTCACTGAGACCTTGGCAGAGTTTCACAAACAGCTTTCAACAGCACTACAATGTAGAATAAGCATAGCTAGCAGCTGCAAGTAGGAGGACCATGCAAATGTACTGTTAGAACTTAAGCCAATTAGTAGGTGACAGGTATGCATAATTATCATGAACTGTATAAGTATATGCTATTCGGGCTAATAAATCGAACTATGCTTTATCACTCATATTGAGTCGACCTGCGTATTCCTCCGCCGCTCAAAATTTGTCAGGCTCTGTCAAGCTCCTTTGGGCTCTTTCTGCCCTACCAGGCTTTTTCAGGCTTTGTAAAAGCCTCGTCATGCTCTGTCAGGCCTTCTCTGGCACTTTTTCAGCCTCTGTCAGGTCCTACCGGGCTATATCGTTCGCTATGAGGCACTGTCAAGATTTGTCAAAACCTGTTGAGCTGTGTTGGGCTCTGGCAGGCCCTGTAGTGCTCTCTCAAGGCCTCGTGGGCTCTGTCAAGCTTTACCGAGCTATGTTGGGCTCTGTCAGGTTTTGCCGGGCTCTATCAGGTTCTGTCAGGCTCTGCTGGGCTCGATCAGGTTCTGTCAGACTCTGCCGGGCTTTCTCAGGCACGATCAGTCTCTGTCAGGTGATGTCAAGATTTGTAGGGCTCTATCGCAATCTGTCAGACTCTGTAGGCCTCTGTCAATCCCTGTCAGGTTTTTTTCAGGCTCTTTCAGGTTCTGTCAGTATCTGTGTTGCTTTGCCGAGATCTGTCGATCTCTGTCAGGCTCTGTCAAGCTTTTTTAGGCTATTTCTGCCGGACCATGCTTTTTTCAGGCTCCGTAAAGCTCTTTCAGGCTCTGTCAGGCTCTGTAGGGCTCTGTCAATCCCTGTGAGATTTTGTCAGACTCTTTCAAGCCCTGTCGGTCTCTCTGTGACTTTGTTTAGATTTGTCGGTCTAGTCTCGGGCTCTGTCAGGTGCTGTCAGTCTCTGCCAAGCTCCTTTGATCTCTTTCTGCCCTACCAGGCTTTCTCAGGCTCTATAAAGCCTTGTCATGCTCTGTCAGGCCTTGTCAGGCTTTGTCAGGCTTTCTTGCAATTATTCAGGCTTTGTCAGGCTCTGTCAAGGTTTGTCGGACTCTGTTGGGTATTGTCGAGGTCTTTCAGGTTCCATTGGGCGCTGTTGGGTTCTTTCAAGCTTTTTGGGCCCTGTTGGGCTCTGTCAGGTTCTGTCGTGATCTGTAAGGCTCTCTCAAGCTGTGTCAAGCCCTGTCGTGCTCTGGCAAGCTTTGTTGAGCTCTTTCAGTCTCTGTTGCACTTTGTCGGACTCTGTCAGGCCCTACTGAACTCTGTAGTGTACTGTAAGGAGCTGTGGGGATTTGTCCAACCCTGTCGAGTTCTGCTGGGATCTGTCAGACCCTCTTGGTCTCTGTCGGGCTTTGTTGGGCCCTTTTAGGACTGTGTCAGGCTTTCTCAGATTGTGTCAGGTTCTTTTGGGCTCTGTCAAGATTTGTCAATATCTGTCAGACTCTGTCATGCTCTGTCGTGCCCTGGCGGGCTCTGTCTAGCTTTGTCGAGTTCTGTTGGGCTCTGTCGGGTTTATTTGAGCTCTATCAGGCTCTTACAGGCTCTGTCGGTCTCTGGCAAACTCTCTCGGGTTCTGTCAGGATCTGTCAGTCCCTTTCAGGCTCTGTCGGGTTTTGTTGGGCTCTATCAGACTCTTGCGGCCTCTGTTAGGTTCTCTCAGAATCTGTCAGGTCCTGTCGGACTCTGTCAGGACCTGTCAGGATCTGCTGGGTTTTCTCAAGCTTTGTAGGGCATGTAGGGCACTGTTAATGTGTGCCATGCCCTGTCGGGCTCTGTCGGGCCTTGTCAACCTCTGCCCAGGTCTTTTAGGCTATTATTTTGGGCTGTGATCAGCTCTACCGGGCTTAGTCAGCTTCTGTCGGACTCTGTAGGGCCTACTCACGCTCTGTCAGGTTTTGTTGGGCTCTGTCAGGCCCTATCAAGTGTTGTTGGGCAGTGTTGGGCTTTGTTGGCCTTTTGGATCACTGTCGGTCTTTGTTGGTTTCTGTCGGGCTTTGATGGCTTGTGTCAGGACCTGTGGGCCTCTGTAAGCCCCTTTCAGACTCTGTCTGTCTCTGTCACGATCTGTCAGGCTCTGTTGGGCTTTGTGAGGCTCTGTCTGGCTCTGCAGGGCTCTGTCAATCCCTGTCAGGTTTTGTCAGGCTCCCCGACAGGGATCAAAGGAGACTGACAGAGTGTTGGTTTCTGGCAGGCCCGTTCATGCTCTGTCAGTTCCTGGTGGGCTCTGTCGAGTTCTGTCAGGCCCTGTTGGGTTCTGTCAGAATCTGTTGAGATACTAGTGGAAATACAGCATTCAAAATTTCCTTGGAGATTTCTCACTTGAAGCAAGCAGATCTGCACCATCCAAGCAGCTTCTTGTAGGACATGCAACTAAACGGAATTCTCAGAAAACGTTATTTGAGCTTACAATTTACTTAATGAATCCTGACCCAAGAGACGTATAGGGCTTTCTGGCAAATACAAGAATTCATATGGTAAAACTTTGTTCCAAATTTGGCATTCCATTGGTCTCAAAAAAAGGCCTTTCTTTCATTCTCTCCCATGACCTCAAAAACTAGCACGGTGAATATACTGAGAAGTCTCTTACAAGTAGTTACCACAGAATAAGTCTATTAAAAAACATTTTTGCTTTAATTTCCCAGCTTCATTAGAACTATGGATCCACTGGTGATGCCTTTAAATTTAATCCTCAGATGCCTTCATGCAGTATTACAGTTCTCTAGCAGTAACATTGCTGGGGGGGAGGGGGTGGGGGGGAATAAAACCTCCCGCTCACCCCCATCTGAGATGGCAAGACCTCCAGCCCAGCATGAAAACAAATCAGTTCAAACTCCACATAAAACCAGCCTGGCTCCATTCCACACCCAAATTAGTACCAGTCTGACCCAGAGCAAGACTGAGCACTCTGACCCCCCAAAGCTGACCAGTGTGAAAAGACTGACTTCAGCAAGGAGGTAAAATGATGAGCTCTCTCCCCAGATGTGCCAGAACCTAAGAAACAAGACTGAAGCAAAAAGAAACAGCACCAACAACTCCTGATTCAAAGCTGAGAAGCAACACAGTGCCACAACAAGGATGGATGACAACACTCCAAGAAAAAAAAAAAGAAGGACGAGGAGGGAATAAAGCCCCCCTTTCTCTGCTTAGCAGTGGGCAACCAGCTTTTTCCTTATCTTTTTCCTTATATATATATATATTTTTTTTTTTTTAAAAAAACTTCTTGCTGCAGTTTAGATATATCCAAGGCCATGCAGGTGGCGTAATCACTGGTATGAATTGGGAGGCTCTGGCAAACTCCTCAGTTACAATGAGCTGGGTTTATCTTGTAGCTTGACAAAGGCCTGAAATTTATGTTCAAGCACAGGCCTGGGATAATTTGCTTTTTTGTTTTCCCATTTCATTCCAAACATAAAACCCTCTATACGCAACTCCAATTAGCTCAACAGTTGTTACATTCCTCAGCCCCATTTACCTTTTACAATTTACAGATGTCAAAAAACAGTATCTTAAACATCAATCCATTATTCCATTTTCCTAGACCTAAATCAGTTCATATTCTAGCAACTTTTAAATACAACCTCATACAATACCAAGTTCACATCCATCATAGCATTTAGGAGTTTTCTTTTGGTTTGGTTTGTGGTTTCTTCTTTGTTTGTTTGTTTTGTTTGTTTTTTTGCTTTCAATGCAAATCAGAGTTTAACAATTTAAATTCTTTTCTGGTCTCAAAATTACTAGGTAACAATATAAGCAATTACTCTAATGTGTAAGGATGCATCCTAAGGGGGAGCAAGGTGGTATTTTAGCAGTGGAAACTTTTCCCATTTTGTAATCATCTCCCCAAACAAAATTCTTTTGGTACCAAATAGAAATATGCAAATTAAAATGCTGAACTCAGATATGAAAACCAAATATCAAGTTCAAATATGCAGATGGATCACAGTTACACTTATTCAAGACAATATCTCAATTTTTGCATTGCATCTTTGGGCCGCTTACTGCTCAGCCAGGCAGAGGCACCGCTGGGTCTCCCTGACAAAACAGGTCAGCGGGCGCTGGAGCCCAATGGGCACCTGCCCCCACGCCGCCACAGCAAGCTGGACTAGGCAAGGCTTTTATTAGTGTCTCATCTGGTGTGCTACAACTGCTATCCCAAAAGCAGGATTCTTTACTTGATGTGCATACTGAAGAGCCAAATCCAGCACATTGAGATGAGACACAGCCTATCACAGAGTTGCGCAAGTCTGGATATTGGAATAGAGCTAGCATGCTAGAAAGAAAAGTAACAGCTACCACACACAAAATTTTACCATCACATTCACGCAGTAAATAACTAAATTACTCATGATCTTCTGTATTATCACAAAACGCACATTTTGAGTCCATGGATTCTCGTTATTTAACAGTCTATGAACTTACTGTACCACATAACAGACAAAGACCTATTAAACTGTAATATGCTTAAACAGATACCTACAAAGAAAACAGGTTAATGAGGAAAGCATCTTGCAGAGTTCAGCAAGTTTTCTATGACCTGTGTGTTATCAGTTAATTCTCAGCTTGTTGAAGTTCAAACCGTTCCACCTGTAAAACTGTCTGAAATGATTTAATCATCTCTTGTAGAGATTTATTTTGTCCTGCTCTTCACAGAATCACAGAATGTTAGGGATTGGAAGGGACCTCAAAAGATCATCTAGTCCAATCCCCCTGCTGGAGCAGGAACACCTAGATGAGGTTACACAGGAAGGCGTCCACGGAGGTTTTGAATGCCTCCAGAGTAGGAGACTCCACAACCTCCCCGGGCAGCCTGTTCCAGTGTTCTGTCACCCTCACTGAGAAGAAGTTTCTTCCCAAATTTAAGTGGAACATCTTGTGTTCCAGTTTTAACCCATTACCCCTTGTCCTACCGTTGGTTGTCACCTAGAAGAGCCTGGCTCCATCCTCATGACACTCACCCTTTACATATTTGTAAACATTAATATGGACACCCCTCAGTCTCCTCTTCTCCAAGCTACAGAGACCAAGCTCCCTCAGCCTTTCCTTGTAAGGGAGATGCTCCACTCCCTTAATCATCAAATTTGTTGCCCTACGCTGGATTCTCTCCAGCAGTTCCCTGTCCTTCTGGAACTGAGGGGCCCAGAACTGGACACAATATTCCATATGTGGTCTCACCAGGGCAGAGTAGAGGGGAAGGAGAACCTCTCTTGACCTACTAACTACCCCCTTTCTAATACACCCCAGGATGCCATTGGCCTTCTTGGCCACAAGGGCACAGTGCTGGCTCATGGTCATCCTGCTGTCCACCAGGAACTCCAGGTCCCTTTCCCCTACGCTGCTCTCTAATAGATCATTCCCCAACTTATACTGGAACCTCGGGTTGTTCCTACTAAGATGCAAGACTCTACACTTGCCCTTGTTATATTTCATTAAATTTTTCCCCACCCAACTCTCCAGCCCGTCCAGGTCATGCTGGATGGCAGCACAGCCTTCTGGTGTGTCAACCGCTCCTCCCAGCTTGGTGTCATCAGCAAACTTGCTGACAGTACACTCTATTCCCTCGTCCAAATCATTGATGAATATATTGAATAATATAGGCCCCAGTACTGAGCCCTGAGGCACTCCACTAGATACTGGCCTCCAACTAGACTCCGCCCCATTGACCATGACTCTCTGGTTTCTTCCCTTCAGCCTGTTCGCAGTCCACCTCATTACCCATTCATCCAGACCGCACTGCTGTGGGAGACTGTGTCAAATGCCTTACTGAAGTCAAGGTAGACCACATCCACCACTCTGCCATCATCCACCCATCTTGTTATGTCCTCATAAAAGTCAATGAGGTTGGTCAAGCACGACTTCCCCTTGGTGAAGCCATGTTGACTGCCCCTAATGACCCTCTTATCCCTGATATGCCTTGAGATGGCACCAAGGCTAAGTCATTCCATCAGTTTCCCAGGAACGGAGGTGAGGCTGACTGGTCTATAGTTAACTGGGTCCTCCTTCTTGCCCTTTTTGAAGACTGGAGTGACATTTGCTTTCTTCCAGTCCTCAGGCACCTCTCCCATTTCCCAGGACTTGGCAAAGATGATGGAGCGAGGTCCAGCAATGACCTCATCCAGCTCCCTCAGTACCTGCGGGTGCATCCCATCTGGACCCATGGATTTATGAATGTCCAGATTGCCTAATTGGTCCCTAACCCAGTCCTCATCAACCGAGGAAAACTCCTCCATTGTCCTGCCTTCCTCTGGGGCCTCAGGGGTACGGGGCTCCTCAGGACAGCCTCCAGCAGAGTAGACAGAGACAAAGAAGGCATTCAGTACCTCTGCCTTCTCTGTATCTTCTGTCACCAGGGCACCCACCCCGTTCATCAGTGGGCCTACATTGCCTCTGGTGTTAGTTTTATCTGCCATGTATTGGAAAAAGCTCTTCCTGTTGTCCTTGACCCCTCTCGCCAGGTTTACTTCCAAGGAGGCCTTAGCTTTCCTAGTTGCCTCCCTACATCCCCTGACAACAGCCTCATATTTTCCCCAAGTGGCCAGCCCCTCCTTCCATGATCTGTAAACTCTCCTCTGCCACTTGAGCATACCCAGCAGTTCCCTCTTTAACCACGCAGGTCTCCTGGTTCTCTTCCTTGACTTCCTACGTGTCAGGATGCTCTGATCTTGTGCCCGGTAGAAACAGTCCCTGAACACTAACCAACTATCTCTGGCCCCCTTACCTTCAAGCAGCCTTACCGATGGGATTTCCCTCAGCAATTGCCTGAAAAGGCCTAAGTTTGCCTTGCTGAAATCCAGGGTTGCAATTCTGCTTGCTATCCTGTTCCTGCCACACAAGATCCTGAACTCCGTCATCTCATGGTTGCTGCAACCAAGGCAGCCCTCAACCTTTACCGCTTCAACCAGACCCTTCTTGTTAGTGAGGATGAGGTCCAGCAGTGCACCTCTTCCAGTCGGCTCCTCCACCCTTTGCATCAGAAAGTTATCAAGGCACTGGAGGAACCTCCTAGACTGTGGATGGCTGGCTGAGTAGTCCTTCCAACAAACATCAGGGAAGTTAAAATCCCCCACCACAACCATGGCCTGTGATTTTGAGGCTGCTCTCAGCTGTCTGTAGAAGGCCTCATCAACTTCCTCACCCTGATCTGGTGGCCTATAATAGACACCCACAATAGTATCACCCTTGCCAGCCTGCCCCTTAATTTTCACCCATAGACTCTCAACTCGTTCCTCATCCGAGCCTGGACAATACTCAATACATTGTAGTTGCTCTCTCACGTAAAGAGTGACTCCGCCACCACGCCTGGCTGGCCTGTCTTCTCGCCTTAAAAACAACATTAATTGCAACAAAGTATTATACTTCAAGGTTCTATCCTCCAACCACTTTTCCCATTCATCTAACTTACACAGCAGCCACCATTGATCATAATATTTCACAAGATTTTCCTTTCTCATATTTCCAAGTGCTGTCCTAGGTTATAGAACACCTCCCAATACCGATTTCTTAAAAACACGACTGAAAACAATCATTACTGACACCATCTCGTA
Organism: Patagioenas fasciata; assembly: GCF_037038585.1. Classification (NCBI taxonomy): domain Eukaryota; kingdom Metazoa; phylum Chordata; class Aves; order Columbiformes; family Columbidae; genus Patagioenas; species Patagioenas fasciata. Next base: position 29,907,313 of record NC_092559.1, read on the forward strand.
AGTAAAAACCATGAGAAGAGGGAGGGAGGGAGGGGAAGCACAGGGCTGCTTGCAGCACGAGTGGGAAAAGCGGGGAGAAGGCCCACAGTGTATCCACATAAACAATGTCACAAAGAAAGAACTGCAAACAACAACCAGTGACTCCTTCTGCTCTCTCGTGGAAGTTGGAGGGTTAAAAGGTGGTAGAGGCAGATACAAATTGGTAAAAAGAACTGATAGTACACAGGTTTACAACTTTAACATTCTCAGCTTTCACAGGTTCTTTGATCAAGACTCCAATCCTCTGGACTTGCTGTTCTCATCAGTGTTGGGCAATGGTACAGGAGGCCACCTGCTCGGCATCTTTCCTCCCCCCGCCCCAGACTGCTGAACCATCGGGGGTGCCGAAGGCACAGCAGGGGATGGAGTAGGGAGGACATTGAAAACATGAACTAGGTAAGATTCATAGCAATTTTCAGGATACTTATCAGGCTGCAACGCTGCAAAAATTCCGGCAGCAGCAGACCGTTCAGCCTTAAGATCTTTTAAGATGGTAATTATAAGCTTCCATGCAGTTGCTAATGATTTAGCTTCTTTATCTCCATTGCTGACTTTATCCCATAATTTCTGCCCTATATCGTCCCAAAGTTCAAGTTTAAGTTTTGAGTCACTAATGCTCTGTCCTGGTTTTGTTAAAAACAAGTTTCTCTTTTAGTGAATTTTTGCCTGTCAGCTAAAGCCTTCATATTAGCTGCATTTTCCTGGAGAACGCAACACATGTTTTGGTTAAACCTAGCAATGGAATGCAAACTTATTGATAAGCACGGATGGACATCTCGCGAGAGGGGCAACGAGAAAACTGATGACTGAGAGACTGACCAATGGTGTATAACATTCCATTCACGTGAATACTTCATATAAAGTGGGAGATCACGAGGATTTCGACCCTTTTTTCCTCGTGGCTGACATTAGGAGAGGACCTTGCTGGTCGTCCCTGAGAACTGAGGCCTAGTGACAGACTGAATCCAGCTCCGGTTGGCTGCAGTGTCCAATCCAGGACTTTGGGTGCTGGCTCTGCAGTTGCTGAGACTTAGAGGATTGGTTTTGTATATTTTGTATTATTTTCTCTGTTCTTATTAGTAGCATTAGTAAAACATCTTTAACTTTTCCAACTCTCTTCTCTCTGTCCTTCTTTCCCTCCCGATCGCCTGTCCTGAGTGGGAAGGGGGGAGAGGGAGGGGCAAAAGGGGGAAGTGGGGGGGAGAGGAGGTTAACAATACATCTGCCAGGGTTTGATTGTCACCCCGCACGCAATCTTAACCCTCGACAGATAATTGGCGTCCAACGTGGGGCAAGAGAACGGGGTAAATTTGGAGATTTTTGGCTTTTCTACTGCTCTGACGTACCTTTCAATTTTCTTGGCACGGTGCCAACTCATAGAGTTGTGATACTCGCGCGTCTGCTTCGGATATGTTTTAGTGGTATTAAGGCAAAGTGAATTACATTGATTTAAAGATGTTATGGCAAAAGTTGTATCAGTTATTTTCTACATTGTGCTCGCTGATCCCATATCTGTGTTGGTGTTTCTTTCTAAATCGAAGTATTCATTATATAACAACAAGAAACTGGACAGCGGTCATGATGATACTGTGTGGTATGGCACTGGTTTATTTCATTATATTGCAGCCGCTAATGAATTTCTACTCGATTCTGCTTTACCTCGAAAAACCTCCAGGAGAGATTAAAGAGCAGAATGGCTCTGTATTTACTAATTGGTCAAGCGAATCTTTAGAAAGACTGACTAACAATACTTTTGTGTTTTCGCTAGGACAGTTTGCAAATGTTTTAGAGAACTTCGAATATCCTTGGAGCTTTGATAGAACTGTGATGGTGTTATCTGTTTTGCTGAATGTGTGTCAGTTTGTGTTACTGTTAAGAGAAATGAGGTTCAATAGGAGGTTTGCGTCTCTTTTTAGTCCTGAGATTTGCAGTGCGTCTTCGGAAGCTTTAGCAAAAAGCACTCCTAGCCGCTCGAGAAAAGGCAAAACAGCCAAAGCTGCTGCTGCAGCCACTGCCCCCCCAACCGCGGCTTCACAGGCTGAAGTTACAGCTCCTCCGCAGAGCTCCTCTGCCAAGGTTGCTGCAGATAACATTACCTCTCCAGCCTCAAAGGCTAACAAGGCAGCCCCCCCTTCTTCACACACTGCTCACTGTTGCTGCTGTAACCACAGCAATCACTGTGACAGTCATTCAGACTCTGGAAATGAATCAAATGATGGTGAACCCATATCAGCATCAGTTGCCGGTTGTAAGAAAGTCACTAGAAAGACTACCCGTGCAGCAGGTGATGGCACAGGGCCAACATCAACCCAAGAGGCATCATCAGGACAGGGTGGAGATGAAGTGACCACCACTCGGTCCTTTTCTCCAGGTGAGCTGAGAGATCTGCAAAAAGACTTTAGTCGTCGTGAAGGCGAGAATATTTTAACCTGGCTGCTGCGATGCTGGGACAATGCGGCAGAAACAATTGAATTAGAAGGTGGTGAAGCCAGGCAGCTGGGATCTCTGTCAAAAGATTCCACCATTGATAGGGCAATTTCAAGAGAGTCTAATGCCGCTACTCTCTGGACCTGACTCCTGGCAGCTATGAAAGTCAGATTTCCCTACAAGGAAGATTGTATATCCAAGTTAGGGAAATGGAATACTATGGAGAGAGGTATCCAGTTCCTGAGAGAATTAGCTGCGCGAGAGATCATCTATCTAGGACCAAACAGCCAAGAGGGGACAGACCCAGATAGAATCAATTATACAAAATCTATGTGGCGCAGATTTGTACAAAGTGCACCACCTGCATATGCTAAGTCATTGGCAGGAATGGTCTGGTCAGCTAGAGGTGCACAAGAAATTAATGAAGTGATTGAGCAGCTCCGGTGCTTTGAGGACAGCCTTGCTGGTTATCTACGGGCTTGTGTCTCTGCTGTGGAGAAACTGTGTGAAAAATCTGATGACCGGTTTGAAAAGCTGTTGCAAGAAATCAAAGAGCTCAGAGAAGACACATACCATTCACGACCTGCACAAACCTATGTTTCAACTGTTAGGAGAAGGCGTTTCCAATCTCAAGAGAGAGGGCAGAGACAGCCCACAAAAAGAGGTTCACTGTGGTTCTTCCTACATGAACAGGGAGAAAACATGAATAAGTGGCATGGAAGGTCTACCTCAGAACTTCAAGAACGAGTACATGAGATAAAAGGAAAAACTCCTAGGAAGGTGGCTGCTCCAGTTTACAAAAGGAGCAGAAGAGATTCTGATGCTCTTGAAGGAACCTCTAATTCACACCCAGAGACTGTGCAAAACAGGAATTAGAGGTGCCCTGCCTCCAACCAGGTGGAGGAAAGGGATAACAGCGTTTATTGGACTGTACAAATACTATGGCCTGGTACAACACAACCCCAGGAGTACAAAGCTTTAGTGGACACTGGTGCTCAGTGCACAATAATTCCTTCTAATTATAAAGGAACGCAATCCATCAATATTGTTGGAGTGACTGGGGGATCCCAGGAGCTGACTGTTGTAGAGGCTGAAATGAGCCTAACTGGAAAAAACTGGCAAAAGCATCCCATTGTGACTGGTCCAGATGCTCCGTGTATCCTTGGTATAGACTACCTCAGGAGAGGGTATTTTAAGGACCCAAAAGGGTATAGGTGGGCATTTGGTATAGCAGCTGTGGACACTGAGAAAATTGAACAGCTGTCTGATTTGCCTGGTCTTTCAGATGACCCTTCTGTTGTAGGACTGCTGATGGTTGACGATCAGCAGGTGCCAATTTCTACCACGACGGTGCATCGCCGGCAATATCGCACCAATCGAGACTCTTTGATTCCTATCCAGAAGCTGATCCGTCAATTGGAAAGCCAGGGTGTGATCAGTAAGACTCGCTCACATTTAACAGCCCAATCTGGCCAGTGCGTAAGTCTAGTGACGAGTGGAGACTAACTGTAGACTATCGTGGCCTGAATGAAGTTACACCACCACTGAGTGCTGCTGTGCCTGACATGCTAGAACTGTAATTTGAACTGGAGTCAAAGGCAGCCAAGTGGTATGCTACAATTGACATTGCTAATGCATTTTTCTCTATTCCTGTAGCAGCAGAGTGCAGGCCGCAGTTTGCTTTCACCTGGAGGGGCATCCAGTATACATGGAATCGCTTGCCCCAGGGGTGGAAACACAGTCCTATCATCTACCATGGACTGATCCAGACCACGCTGGAGCAAGGTGAAGCTCCAGAACACTTGCAATATATTGATGACATCATCGTAGGGGGCGACACAGCGAAAGAAGTCTTCGAGAAAGGTGAGAGAATAATTCATATTCTTTTGGATGCTGGTTTTGCCATAAAACGGAGCAAGGTCAAGGGACCTGCACGAGAGATCCAGTTTTTAGGAATAAAATGGCAAGATGGCCGTCGTCAGATCCCAATGGATGTGATCAACAAAATTGCAGCAATGTCTCCACCTACTAATAAAAAGGAGACACAGAGTTTCTTGGGCATTGTAGGTTTTTGGAGAATGCATATTCCTGACTACAGCCACATTGTGAGCCCTCTCTATCGAGTGACTCGTAAGAAGAACCAATTTGAGTGGGGCCCTGAACAACGACAAGACTTTGAACAAATTAAGCGTGAGATAACTCATGCGGTGGCCCTTGGACCAGTCCGAACTGGAGTAGATGTTAAAAATGTGCTCTACACTGCAGCCGGAGATAATGGACTTACCTGGAGCCTCTGGCAGAAAGCACCAGGAGAAACCCGAGGTTGACCCTTAGGTTTTTGGAGTCGAGGATACAAAGGATCTGAGGCCAACTATACTCCAACTGAAAAGGAGATACTAGCAGCATCTGAAGGAGTTTGAGCTGCTTCAGAAGTGATCGGCACTGAAGCACAGCTCCTCCTGGCACCTCGACTGCCGGTGCTGAGCTGGATGTTCAAAGGGACGGTTCCCTCTCCACATCATGCAACCGAAGTTACGTGGAGTAAATGGATTGCACTGATCACACAACGAGCTCGAATTGGAAGTCCCAACCGTCCAGGGATATTAGAAGTTATTACAGACTGGTCAGAAAGCAAAGACTTTGGGATGTCTCCAGATGAGGATGAAGTAAAACGTGCTGAAGAAGCACCACCATATAATATGCTTTCAGAGACTGATAAGCAGTATGCACTGTTCACAGATGGATCCTGTCGTCTTGTAGGAAAACATCGAAGGTGGAAAGCTGCTGTGTGGAGTCCCACACGACAAGTTACAGAAGCCACTGAAGGACAAGGTGAATCCAGTCAGTTTGCAGAAGTGAAAGCCATCCAGCTGGCTTTGGACATTGCTGAACGAGAGAAGTGGCCAATACTTTATCTCTATACTGACTCATGGATGGTAGCAAATGCCTTGTGGGGGTGGCTACAGCAATGGAAGAAAAGCAACTGGCAGCGCAGAGGTAAACCCATTTGGGCTGCCACACTGTGGCAAGACATTGCTGCTCGGCTAGAGAGCCTGCCTGTGAAAGTTCGGCATGTAGATGCTCATGTACCTAAAAGTCGAGCCACCGAGGAACATCTAAACAACCAACAAGCAGATCAAGCTGCTAAGATTAAAGTAGCTGAGATGGACTTGGACTGGCAACATAAAGGTGAACTTTTCCTAGCTCGGTGGGCCCATGATGCTTCAGGGCATCAAGGTAGAGATGCAACATACAAATGGGCTCGTGATCAAGGGGTGGATTTAACTATGGACACTATTTCACAGGTTATTCATGAATGTGAAACTTGCGCTGAAATCAAACAAGCAAAACGGTTAAAACCTGTATGGTATGGGGGGCGATGGTTAAAGTATAAGTATGGAGAAGCTTGGCAGATTGATTATATGACACTTCCACAAACACGTCAAGGTAAGCGTTATGTACTTACAATGGTGGAAGCAACCACTGGATGGTTGGAAACATATGCCGTACCTCATGCTACAGCCCGAAATACTATCTTGGGCCTTGAAAAGCAAGTCCTTTGGCGGCACGGTACGCCAGAAAGAATTGAATCAGACAATGGTACTCATTTCAAAAACAGTACTATAGACAATTGGGCCAAAGAACATGGTATTGAGTGGGTATATCATATTCCATATCATGCACCAGCCTCTGGGAAAATTGAAAGGTACAATGGTTTGTTAAAAACTACACTAAAGGCACTTGGTGGTGGAACCTTTAAAAACTGGGATTCACATTTAGCAAAAGCCACTTGGTTGGTCAACACTAGGGGATCAACCAATCGAGCCGGGCCTGCCCAATCAGAAATTCTACGGACTGTAGAAGGAGATGAAGTCCCTGTAGTACACATGAAAAATATGTTAGGAAAGGCAGTCTGGGTTACTCCTGCCTCAGGCAAAGGCAAACCTATTCGTGGGATTGTTTTTGCCCAGGGACCTGGCAGCACCTGGTGGGTGATGCTTAAGGATGGAGAAGTTCGGTGTGTACCTCAAGGGGATTTGATTCTAGGTGAAAATATGCAATGCTGAACTGTATGATGTGAATTGCCGCACTAACAATGTTTAATAAGTGTCTTTCAGATCAAGACAATGGTGATGAAACTAGAGCTAGCTTCTTCGAGTGGCGCCCGACACCTTCTTCGAAGTTGGTGTCCTTAACCCACAAACAGTGGTCATGAGATGCACTTGTACCATTTTTCCTGCCCTGGGAGACTGTTGTGACAAAATGAACTTAATGAACTTTTCAAAGGATGGTCCACTGATTAATTACTCCTGTGTATATATGTACATATGTGTGTATATATATATATATATATATATATAGTAGTAGTGATTAATTAGATTGTATTGATAGATTGTATTGATAAGGTTTAAGTATTCAGTGAATGTCATATTATAAGGGGTGGAATGTTCTGGTTTTGTTAAAAACAAGTTTCTCTTTTAGTGAATTTTTGCCTGTCAGCTAAAGCCTTCATATTAGCTGCATTTTCCTGGAGAACCCAACACATGTTTTGGTTAAACCTAGGAATGGAATGCAAACTTATTGATAAGCATGGATGGACATCTCGCGAGAGGGGCAACGAGAAAACTGATGACCGAGAGACTGACCAATGGTGTATAACATTCCATTCACGTGAATACTTCATATAAAGTGGGAGATCACGAGGATCTCGGCCCTTTTTTCCTCATGGCTGACATTAGGAGAGGACCTTGCTGGTCGTCCCTGCGAACTGAGGCCTAGTGACAGACTGAATCCAGCTCCGGTTGGCTACAGAGTCCAATCCAGGACTTTGGGTGCTGGCTCTGCAGTTGCTGAGACTTAGAGGATTGGTTTTGTATATTTTGTATTATTTTCTCTGTTCTTATTAGTAGCATTAGTAAAACATCTTTAACTTTTCCAACTCTCTTCTCTCTGTCCTTCCTTCCCTCCCGATCGCCTGTCCTGAGTGGGAAGGGGAGAGAGGGAGGGGCAAAAGGGGGAAGTGGGGGGGAGAGGAGGTTAACAATACATCTGCCAGGGTTTGATTGTCACCCCGCAATCTTAACCCTCGACATGCTCATAACAGTCTTTTCAGGTTTTAATTGCTTCAGTGTAGTAATTATCAGTTTCGGGGCGGTTACAAGGCCGAGAATATATTTTTCACTGCAACTGATCGCCTTCCACAACACAGTTCCCACTTTTTCCCAAGTCTCTATTTGAAAAGCTCCTGACAGATCAGCAGGAAACCCATTGCCTCTCCACCAAATTCAAAGTTTTTTGACGTTACTCTCCTCATAGTTCACCCTTCTCATAGAGAGGATATGCGAGAGGAGTCGCACTATTTCTTCTTCTTCTTTAAAAATATTCTGCCCCATCTCCTCTCGCCCCCAGCTGCTCACCTCTTTGGGTGTCCGTTGCAACAATATCGGATCCTCTATCTCTCCTCTGTCACTTCTGTAGCGATCAATCAGGAGACACGCAGCCTGCAGACTACGTCCCGATCACGGTCCAGCCATGCCGTCTCCAGCTGGTGCTCGCTCCTCGCAGCAGTTGTCCCCTCGCCGTAAATTCTCCTTGCATATCACGTCGGCATCGCCACTTGCGAGCGTGAAAAATCATGGACTCCACACAATCCAATATGAATTCAAGCGAAGCCATTTATTACAGAAACAAGCCTCCTTATATATGCAGTTATTTCCTGATCACGCGTCCACGCTCCAAGCATGCATTAGCTGATTGGACATTGTCTATGTTCATGAGCTGTCTACGCGCCCAAGTCTCACTGCTAATAGGTCTGTTGATTTATGTTGTGTTCTCAGCTTTCCAAGGTGGCCTTGAAATTCTTTTGGGCCTGGGTAGTTTAATAACAAATCTCCATCTAAGAGAAACCCATCCACACAGTAACTTCAAGAAAATTCAAAAACATCCAAAACACTTCAAAAACTGATCATGGAGAGCTCTGGTTCCCCAATGAGTAAATTTAGGATTCCCTTAACCTAATTTTTGGGGACTATCTCTCTACTATCCGGTAAAAAAAATAACATCCCCCATTCTTGAGATCTGCACCTATCCGTTGTCTACAATATCCTAACAATCCTAACAATTGTCTTTTCCCTTTTATAAACCAATGTCCTAAATATTTTACGTCTGGTTCTACAAACTTCAATTTACTCTCTGATACTTTTAATCCTTTGTGTCTAAAAAAGTTCAATAATCCTATGGTTCTTTTTCATACTGTCTCTTCTGCTTCGTTCCGGCAATTAATAAGTCGTCTATTATATTAACTTTACCCCAGAAGGGGGTTCAAATTCTAACAATAGTTTTTCTAACACTTATCCAAATAAATTTGGTAATTCTGTAAAACCCTGTGACGATACGGTCTATCTTAATTGTTGTTTTCGTCCCATTCAAAAACAAAATAATTCCTGCTACTCTCATCTAAGGGGCAGGCCCAAAATACATCTTTTAGATTTACTACGCTATACTAAATGTTTTCTGGGGACATCTGGTTTAGCAATATATATAGATTTGCTACCACAGGAAATCGGGATATGGTTGGTTTTGACTTTGTCCTGTGGCGTTATCACATATAGTTTTACTTTTAATATTCCCTGTTCAATTTCTATAGTCATGCCTAATGCCACAATTAAATCTCTCCCCAATAGATTATTTTCAGCCTCTGGGACTAATAAGAAGTCATTTAGGCAATTTCTTATTTAGATTCAATTTCCACATAATCCAGTATGAGAACTTTGAAGGGTTCTCCCTTTGCTTCCACTACGAGGGCAGTCTTCTTTAAAATGCATCCTCTGGGAAGGTAGACCTTCCTACCCCCGTATCCACCAAAAAGATCACTTCTTCTTTATGGGGGCCTATCTTGAGTTTTATTAAGGGCTCTGTTGTTGTCTTTGCCCCTAATATATATAGAGCCCCTGCTCCTCTAAACATCTTCTCATTTTGCTCTCTATTTCTACAACTTCACTGCATATGTCCCTTTTTCCCACAATAATAACAACAAATAGGGACATTCTCTCTCTGTATTCGATTCATAGGAGGTCTGTTTACCGGGACCGATCTCCCCCTTTGTTCATTTTGTTCTTCTCTAACCGGTGTTAGTTTCTCTGCCTTTTGAGTCTCCCTTACTGCGGCTACTAAGAATTTTTTCCTTTGCTCTTTGTTTCTCCCCATCTCTTTGAGTTTTTCTAATTTCTTTCTTATATCTCCCCAGGATTTTGCTACAAACTGGGGGTCTACTCCTGAGTATATTTATCCTTTTTCTCAAAAACATATATTTCTACAGTTCTCAAACTTCCTTCCCAGCATGAAACATATCGCTTTCTTCTTGACCAAAAAGTTCTTTACCATTTACATACAGTAATAGACCATTTTCTCTTTACCCTTCCCCTGGGTAAATTCTTCATTCCAAAATTCTAACGTGACACCCCCCCCTCCCCCCGCCAGGGACTGTCAGGGGGGTTTCTCTGGCAGGTTGCTCCCCTCCAACCTCTTGGGCCCCTTCCGTGGGTCCCGCTAGACCTAAGGACTTGCTTGTTCCCTGGCCTATCCTGACTGGTTCACAACGTGTGACTCGAATCCATGACCAAAACAAACTCTTCACTCGCTTTGTCCCTTCAGTGGCCAAGCCCCTTGTGGGGTGTTGGAACCGCAATTAGAAGGACTCCGCACTCGCTTTGCAACCAGGTTGTGTTTCAGCCAACACCAGTCACACACACCACCCGACCCAGCGGTACTTACAGTCCACTTTTCCCGTTGGGAACTTCATGCTCTCTGGATTACGGGTGAACTGCAGTATGGGGAGGAGCTCAGTTCTTTTGTTTATGCTTTATCATGTAATAACGTTGGATCTCCAGACACTCCGAGCACTAGGGCCACTGGTTAGAGTGGGGCGCCTCCCCGAGCTCAGAGTGGTGCAGAGATATCCAAGGTTATCACGTTGGGGTCACCAATTGAAATAAACAACTCAGGCTACTCCAATCATGGATAGCAGCACCTCATGCAATTTATTACAATGTGTTCGATAATAGAATAAGCAAAACAGTGCTGGGTGTGCAGGGAACCTGCGCTCCACAAACACGCACACTAAGATCTCCAAACTGGCCCTTTTTATTGTCTTTGAGTTCCGGATTTCGGCTAGTTTCATCCTATTTTCGTTTCTTCGGTATTACTTGTTCTTTCCTTTGCGGTCTTCAGGAGGCCTTCTTGCGGTTGGTCATTCTGGAGGAAGTTCCTCTTTCTTCCTCCGTGTCTTCTTACCTTGTGACCTTCTAGTTTCACAACTAGTCTTACAGTTGGTTTAAAGCAAGCCAGGTTTACAATTAGCCACACAGTTTGCTCAAAGCTTAGCCTGATTTCCTTTGTCCTAGTGACAGAGAGAATTGACAATTAACTAATTAACACCTAAAGAACTAACACTTGACACTTAGAGAGCTAACCCTTTAACCCACATCACTATGGCCTAGCCTTGCTTAACTCTGTGTAACATATTGTACGAAAAACGGGACTTCACTGACACCTTGCAAAAATAATAATCCTTGGGTGAATCCTTGGCGCATCCTTCGGTAAACTAGATTACAGAAACTTCGGCACAGGACAGGAGATGCCTAACCAACTCATCACACTGTACCAAAGGTGACCATGTACAAAGAAAGAGGACCCGTGTTAACTGTCGTGGTTGAGACGGACAAACGACATAGACCAAGTTCTTCCAGGATGAAAGTAGTAGATGCCATTTATTGCCACAAGTGCATTTTTATACAGTTTTACCAATTCATGTGTCTCTTCACTATTGGTTACAAGTTACAGCAGTAACATCTCATTGGCTAATTTTGCTATCATCAGTGTTACTCTTCTACTCCCTTCTCTCTCACGGGTACATCCTTAACATCTCCGGATACTCCTTTACTCACGGGTAGACCTTCATATCTTCAAGGCTAATTTCTGTTCCCATGCCCTCCATCAGGGAATCCACGGACCCACCGTAGTCCCCCACAATTCCCCCTTTTTGTTTTTGTGCTAAAAAAATTGCCTTCATTGTCGACTGCAGGGCCCTTTGCAGCAGAGAAATCATGCATGGCAACATTAGTAACACAACCACAACAATCATCAAAACAATCAGTCCCGTTTTCACTACTGATAGCAACCATCCTAAAAACCTCCAACCACTAAGCAATTTATTTAACAAATCCCATGAAAAATCTTCACACCCATGTCCTTTAGCTAATAACAAAAAGTCTATTGCGGCTCTACTCTGTCATGTGGCATGTCTTACAGAATCTACATCTAACAAAAGTCCACTTAAAGCCTTAGAAGTTCTGTTAGTTTGCTTAACTAACCAGCATCCTAATTTTTCTAAAGTATTTAAAGCTTTAGCTGTGCCAACACCAGATACATGAGGTTCTAAACCCCCTAACCCTGATCCCCAAAAGTCTACATTATCATCACATTTGACTCATATACATGCAAAAAGTATTTTTCTCGTCTTGCTCTTCTGTGATCTATTATCATAGATACATTGGGTGTTAAGAGAGTTAATAGTCCCAAAATACACAGTCCTCCAACAGCATTAGAAGGAATTCCTGGCCAGACTCTATCTCCACAGATCAAGAATACACCATACAGGAGGTTTTTGGGGTCGCTGTCCCACACTATCAATGACACCCCTTGGATTCTTCTGCGAGGCGTTACACCATCGAGTTTCATTTCTATAGTCACCAAGGGTAGCACTAACATTTTGCAGTCTTATCCATTCATGTTCTCGTATATTGTTCTGACACTTTTCACAAACCAGGTTGATACAAGCGTCCATGGACATAGATGCCAGCAATTCCAGTTCCTGTGGTTCAATATCTGCTTCCAGGAGGTAATTAATCCAAAGTGCCATGTTGGTATTACTACAGTTCGTTGCAATGCCTTTGCACCAATCACTATTTTGAAACAGTTGTGGGATGCTGCTGTAGTTATCAAGGGGGATGCCAACCAAGCATGTGTGGAACAGGTTTTCCAGAGATGCCATAACTAGGCATATAGAGTCCTGGTCAGTCATGTTGGCTAAAGTAATCCACGTTAGTCTTTGTCTGTGCAGGCATCCAAAGCGCAGCAGATGCAGCAATCATTGCCAGGAAGATAACACAGATTTCACATTTCATGCTGGCAACCATTGCGGCCCTTGATCTGTAAGGACACAAGCATAGCCTCTCCCCCAGGTTATCAATTGATGTGGCCTTTTCCATTGACCATTAACTAGTGATTTGACCACAACTAACGTAGGTTCCTTCTGATTTAGCATGTTTTTGGGTCACACTTGCAAAGTGTTTCATCACATACAATGCTTTTGACAATTGGTTTTGTGGTGTTTTCCCTACTTCTCCCCCCTTTTTGTTTAAAAAAAGAAAAAAAACAAAAACACAGTTCAGAATCAGATACGTACGTTGGACCTCGACTACGTACTCAGAATCTCAAATCAATTTTAGAGGTTCCTCCTTAAAAAGCTCTAAGTAATGTAAGGCTGCACCAAGTTCTACTAATTGGGTTGAACCTTCAATAATTTTTACAGAATGATGCCAATTGTTATCTTCACACCAAACCACTACAGCTTTATGAGACTTTCCTGAACCCTCAACAAAAACTGTGCAAGTATGTAGGATCAGACCAGATACACGTATGGCCTATGACCTGATGTTAAAGAATTGCAGGTTCTGCAGCAATTTACATTTTACATTTATGCATGCCAAAAGCTGTGCTGTTAAGAAAACCAGCTAGTGCAATTTACAAAGACATAGATTGCAAATAAAAAAAAATCAAAATTAAGCTTCACAAATGGTACATGTATGACAAAAGGATCATGGCCTTTTGAGACTTAAATTCATTCCCTGCTTTTCTTGATCAGAGTAACAATCAGTATATCAGTCTGTTAGCAATCTCATCATACTGTCCCACAAGAGCCACAGGTTTTTTCTATGTTGTAGCTGTAAACAGACAAATCTGCAAGTCCAATCGAATGCAGTCAGCCTGTAAGGTTGTCATAAATTTATTCCTCAAAATCTCTAACTCCATTTTGGCTGTCATATTTATTGGATATTGTTTTCCCTTACCAGATCGAAGTCCTGTTTCAGATCTATCAGTGCAGTGTTTGCTTTATTGAAACACTGACTCTTAATATTAGTGGAAATAGAGCATTCAAAATTTCCCTGGAAATTTTTCACTTGCACAAGTAGATCTGCACCATCCAAGCAGCTTCTTGTAGGACATGTAACTAAACAGAATTCTCAGAAAACGTTATTTCAGCTTACAATTTACTTAACAAATCTTGACCCAAGAGAGGTACAGGGCTTTCTGGCAAATACAAGAATTCATGTATTAAAACTTTGTTCCGAATTTGGCATTCTATTAGTCTCAAAAAACAGCTTTTCTTTCGTTTTCTCCCATGACCTCAAAAACTAGCACAGTGAATTTACTAAGAAGTCTCTTACAACCAGTTACCACAGAATGAGGAGACTTAGGGGTGACCTTATTAATGTTTATAAATATATAAAGGGTGAGTGCCACGAGGATGGAACCAGGCTCTTCTCAGTGGCAAACAATGATAGGACAAGGGGTAATGGGATCAAGCTGGAACACAAGAGGTTCCACTTAAATTTGAGAAAGAACTTCTTCTCAGTGAGGGTGACAGAGCACTGGAACAGGTTGCCCAGGGAGGTTGTGGAGTCTCCTTCCCTGGAGACATTCAAAGCCCGCCTGGACATGTTCCTTTGCGACCTCTCCTAGGCGTTCCTGCCCCAGCAGGGAGATAGGACTGGATGGTCTTTTCAGGTCCCTTCCAATCCCAAACATACTGTGATACTGTGATATATATATATATATATATATATAATATTTTTGTTTAATTTCCCAGCTTCATTAGAAGTATGGATCCACTGGTGATGCCTTTAAATTTCACCCTCAGACTCCTTCATGCAGTATTACAGGTCTCTAGCAGTAACATTGCTTAGGGGAGGGGCGCGGGGGGGAATAAAACCTCCCTCTCACCCCCATCTGAGATGGGAAGACGTCCAGCTCAACATGAAAACAAATCAGTTTGAACTCCACATCAAACCAGCCTGGCTCTACTCCACACCCAAATGAGTACCAGTCTGACCCAGAGAAGTACTGAGCGCTCTGACCCCCAAAAGCTGACCAGTGTGAAAAGACTGACTTCAGCAAGGAGGTAAAATGATGAGCTCTTTCCTAAGATGTGCCAAAACCTAAGAAACAAGACAGAAGCAAAAAGAAACAACACCAACAACCCCTCATTCAATGTCGAGAAGCAACACAGTGCCACAACAAGGATGGGTGACAATACTCCAGGGAACATAAAAGACAGAGCAGGGGGACTAAAGCCCCCCTTTCTCCGCTTAGCAGCAGGAAGACAGGTTGTTTGTGGTTTTTTTTTTTCTGCAGTTCAGATGTACCAAGGCCACGCAGCTGGCGTAATCGCTGGTATGAAGTAGGAGGCTCTGGCAAACTCCTCGCAGCTCGACACAGGCCTGGGATATTTTGCTTTTTTGTTTTCCCATTTCATTTCAACCATAATACACTTCATATGCAATTTCAAGCAGCTCAGCAATAGTTACATTCCTCAGCCCCATTTACGTTTCACAAGTTACAGATGTCAAAAAACCAGCATATTAAACATCAATCCATTATTTGAGTTTCTTACATCCAAATCAGTTCATACTGTAGCAACTTTTAAATACATCTTCATACAATACCAAGTTCACATCCATCGTAACATTTAAGTGTGGGGTTTTTTTGTTTTTTTTGTTTTTTTTCCAATGCAAATCAGAGTTTAACAATTTAAATTCTTTTCTGGTCTCAAAATTACTAGATAACAATAGAAGCAATTACTCTAATGCGGAAGGATGCATCCTAAGGGGGAGCAAGGTGGAATTTTAGTAATGGAACCGGTTCCCATTTTGTAATTATCTCCCCCAACAAATTTATTTTGGTACCAAATATAAATATGCAAATTAAAATACTGAGCTCAGATATGAAAACCAAATACCAAGTTCAAATATGCAGACAGATCAGAGTTACACTTATTCAAGACAATATCTCGATTTTAGCATTGCACCTTTGAACCACTTACTGCTCAGCCAGGTAGTGGTGCTGCTGGGTCTCCCTGACAAAACAGGTCAGTGTGCGCTGGAGCCCCATCGGCACCGGCCCCCCCCGCCGCTGCAGCAAGCTGGACCGGGCAAGGCTTTTATCAGTGTCTCATCTGGGGTGCTACAACTGTTATCCCAAAACCAGGGTTCTTTACTTGGTGTGCATACACAAGAGCCAAATTTAGTACATAGTGATGAAACACAGCCCATCACAGAGTTGTGCAAGTCTGAATGCCGGAATAAAGCTAGTGTGCTAGAAAGAAAAATAACAGCTACTACACACAAAATTTTACCATCACATTCACACAGTAAAGAACTAAATTACTCATGATCTTCTGTATTATCACAAAACGCACATTTTGAGTCTCATTCTCGTTATTTAACAGTCTGTGAAATCACTGGACCACACAACAAAGGCCTACTAAAACTGCAACATGCTTAAATAGATACCCACAAAGAAAACAGGTTAATGAGGAGAGCATATTGCAGACTTCAGCAAGTTTACTGTGACCTGTGTGTTATCAGTTAACTCTCTCTCAGCTTGTTGAAGTTCAAACCATTCCACCTGTAAAACTGTCTGAAATGATTCGATGATCTCTTGTAGAGTTTTATTTTTCTCCTGTTCTTCTCACTTTAGAAACAACAAAGAGTTATACTTCAAGGTTCTATTCTCCGGACACTTTTCCCAATCATCAAACTTACACAGCAGCCACCATTTATTACAATATTTCACAAGATTTTCCTTCCTCATATTTCCAAGTGCTTTCCTATGTTCTAAAACACCTCCCAATACCGATTTCTTATGAACACGACTGAAAACAGTCATTCCTGACCCCATCTCGTAACTAGAAACTACGAGAAGAGGGAGGGAGGGGGGGAAAGCACAGGGCTGCTTGCAGCGCAAGTGGGAAAAGTGGGGAGAAGGTTTTACGGCGCACTTATACCACAAAGAAACAATTCTAACAACGACCAGTGAAACAATTAACTCACATTCCTGACAAGCTGCTTGATTTTCAGAGAGGCAACACACAGAAACACATAATATGTACTGTAAAACTCGCAGATAATATGTTGATAGCAAACATTAGCATTCTCTACTGCTAATTTCAACACCAGTGCTTCCTTAGCTTCTAAGTTTTCAACCTGCTTATTGATGGCCTCTTGAAGATGGTCAATAAATTGCATGTAATTCTCATTGGGACCCTGATTAATAGTTGCAAATGATTTGGCTGCTTTGTCGGTTTCAGGCACCTTTATCATAGCTTGATATGCGAGGTCTCTTGACTGCCTCAGGATTTCAGGAATTTATCGTGCCTGTAATTGTGGTGTGTCAATTAGTGTCTCTTCCAAGTGTTGGGGGTTAAATCCCAGCTTTTTGGTAAGTTCGGTTTACGCTCTGAAACTCTACCCCCACCCTCAGGATTTTGCTCTGCAGCAGCGTGGGAGGGGGGCGGGGGCAGGCTGAGGGGACCTAGGTGTATAGAAATTACGTTATTTGGCTCACTCTGGCTCACCACAGGAGGATCTTCCTCACCTAAATCTCCAGGCAAGGGGGGATAGGAAAAAAAAATGTCCACTTTTTCATTCTGCGACTGATAGCAGCGGGGCAGAAGGTTGAACTGTGACCAATGGCGGTGACGCAGACGGCGGAACCGCGATTGATGATGGTGGAGCACATGTTTGAACCGTGATTGATGACGGCGGAGCAGTCGGTTGAACGCACTGCTCTGACCGGTGCTCCGGGGGCCCCTCCCGAGATCGTATATAACCCAACGCTGTTTTTTCATGTGAGTCTTTCATAGCTTTTATCTGATCTCGGGGCCACACATACGTACGCTCCTCCTCTATTCCCTTTAACTTTCCAAGAAAGTGTCGCGGATCCTTATCCGTATCAGATAATATGGACTTGGGCGGTGTTGACAAACCTTTAGTAACAGGGAGAGTTGGAGTAGTACTTAATCTCGCCTTTTCCTCTGAATCTGGCCCAGGAGAGCCAGGAAGACCATCCCTCCCCGCTGTCTCTGCATGTTCCCGTTGCTCTTTTAATCCTCTGAAAGTCTCTAGCAACAAGTGACATGTTGTTAACAGTTCAGTTGTTTCTTTGCATCTTTCACTAGTGCTTTCCCCATAGTAACACAGTCCTTCCTTTGTAAAGCCAGTTCCAGAGGGCTAATACCCTGCTTCTTCAGAAGCAACTTTCATGTAGATAATATAATACCCTCTTCTTTAGATAAGTTCCACCCCCTCCCCGTTCCTGGTAGCTCACCAACTCTTAGTGTGGCGTCTTTTCAATGATCCGGATCTTCGGCAGCTCTCCTCGGCTGCTCTATCAGCTGTACCGGGCTCTGTCTCCACAGCTCTTCTTTGGCTGTCACAGTTTCACGCTGTCTCCTCTTCATGCGAGATCCTCTTCAGGCAGGATCACGTCGGGGTCACCATATGTCATTAACAATCACTGCTCAGCTGCGACCAGAAGGAGCCGGAGGTGGAGACTCTGGACATGGTGTCCTGGAACTCATTGTAATAAGAACCGCCTTCTCGAAGACAGGTTATAAATAAGTATAGGCATTCCTAAAACTTTCATGAATATGTAACACTTGACTGCATTTAACCAAACTCACAGCTACTGTAATTTTACACACGTATTAGGTGAAATGATTCCCCGTGTGTCTGGCGTCATAGATAAATACATACCTTCTTTATAACCTCAAGGGCTGTAAGGTCATTCTGCGCCTCACTAGCTCCATGCCCTATTTGGTTAAGAGGGGGTCCCACCAGCAACCACAATGTGTTTTGCAACCCTCGCAATGTCCCCCTTGCAAGCCTTCATGCAAGCAGCATAGCTGCACTCCTTCAGCACGAATCATAACTACATTTTCCACACAATTATACTTTTGGTCATCTTCACAAACTAGGCCTTCAGTTTTGATTCTTGGATGATTCACGTTATTCTCTCTGTCCCTCAGAGTTCTTCTGCAGAAAGGAAAACAAACGGGACTCACCTCTTCGAGGCAAAAATAATTAAAATGATGGAAATATCCAGCGGGTATTTATCTGATGCTCCTTGCCCAGGGCATTGGAAGATACCCATGAATTTGTGTTTAAAGGAGTTTTCAATACCAGTGGTACACTTCCCACAGTGGGGAGTTCCACCAGGACTGGCTGTCCCGAGTAATGGGCTGAACCCTTGGAATCATTTGGTCCCTTTAGAGAGGGAATCAAGGAAGGGGTTTTTGGACAGAAAGCAGTGATTTTGGGGCATCCATTTACCCCCCACCTGTCATTTACCCCTGTGACAGCTTGCCACAGACGAGTATCTCAATTACCCTCGTGAGGTCTCAAAAGCCGTTTTAGGAGGCCGTTTGTTCTTTCTACAATTCTATTAGCCTGTGAGTAATATGGGGTGTGAAAAGTCCATTTAATCCCTTCACTTTGTGCCCAGTCTTGTACGATTTTAACAATGAAATGGGAACCGTTGTCAGACTTGTGGCTTTGGAAAAGTTCCAAACAATTCTCGCAATTCTTTCACAGTATTTTCACCTGTAGCTTTTTTAAAAGTTTCTGCTTGGACTAGTCCTGACGTAATTTCCACTCCCACCAGTACAAAGTGCCTGCCCCCTGATTTCTTGAAGGGGCCAATGTAATCCACCTGCCAGG
Organism: Patagioenas fasciata; assembly: GCF_037038585.1. Taxonomy (NCBI): domain Eukaryota; kingdom Metazoa; phylum Chordata; class Aves; order Columbiformes; family Columbidae; genus Patagioenas; species Patagioenas fasciata. Next base: position 29,926,617 of record NC_092559.1, read on the forward strand.
CATCCCGCAAACCTTTTCCTTCCCTTAAATGCAGAGGGTTATCTTCTAAAGGGTGCCTTTCTAGCCGTCTCCAACATTGTTCGCAAGCTGATATGCAGGTTTTACACATTTCTCTGGTGACAGGCCAGCCTCAGACCAGAGCTTCATGATACAAGTCTTTAGCTCCAGTGTGTTTGCGCTTTACATGTACACCATTCTAACAAGCCTTCCCAGTCTTCTGAAATTTGATCCTTTTGTACAGGGGTCAGTCTTGGTAATTCATCAGCTCGGTTATTCCATTCTCCTGCGGATTCCCCATCTACCTGAGGAGAAGCCACCCAGCCCACAGCAAAGATTCCTTTTTTAGCAATACTTAAAATTTCCTTGCCACTTTTTGCCACACTGGAATCCTATTAACTTCCCATCCGTTTTGCTCCCAGAATGAAGCCACTCGGTACAGCCCTTAAACACAGCATAAGAGTCAGTATAAATGTGTACAGGGGTAGCAGTTTGTGCTTCCTGTTGGAAAACACTCCATACTGCAATTAATTCACCTACTTGTGCACTACCCTCTCCCTCTGTTATAATGTGTTCATTGGAAGAGGTATGGAGTGCGACTGCCCTGTATTTCCACACTTTTCCTTCTCTTTTTGCAGAAGCGTCAGTAAACCAAGCACTAGCTGACCGATCATGTGAAAAGGGAGGTGCGACTTGAATCACTGAGGCAGGTTTATCTTGGTCATCGTCCAAGCTCTCAGTTTCTTGTATAGCTAGATTTTTCAAAGCTCCTTCAGATACTGAGAAAATGTTGCAATAGTGTTCAATCTGAGCATACCTATTTCGTACCGAGGCCTTTTGGGCTACCCCATCAGGAGGAAGGGTCCCAGAAGTGACTGTTTTTATGACTTTAAATGGGCCTCTTAATACGATTGGCTGCTGTCGTGCAATCTTCTCTACTTCTACTAGAGGCAGACTAACAATAAACAAACCTTTCTCCCAAGCAGTGTATCTCTTTTTGTCATCCCTAAAACCCCGGGAGAAAAATCCCACAGGTCGGGTTGGACCCTCAGGGCTTCTCTTCCATATGTGACTGACAAGCCTGATAAAGCAAACTCCCATTCCACCTGAAAAGGGTCTGTAGGGTGAATAGGACCAAGGGCTTGGTGAGCTGTTGCTTCAAAAATTAGTAATCACATAGCTTCTTCCTGAGAAGCTGTCCATTCCCATTTTACCCCTTTTCTTAACAAATCGTAAAGAGGTCTAGCAATGACAGAAAAGTCTGGGATGTGTTTCCTCCAAAAAACTAACAACCCTAAAACATGCTGCAAATCCGTTTTTGATTCAGGCATTTTGATCTGAACTAAGGAAGCAAGAGTGTCCGGCGGGATGCAGGTCATCCCTCCCTTCCACAGATTCCCAGGAATTTTACTTCTTGTGAGGGTTTTTGGACCTTTTCGGGGGGAATTTGCAAACCCAGATTTTCTAAATGTGTAATTATATCCTGTTGGGTTACCCCTACTTCTGTTATTTCATTTCCACCCACAAGAGTATCATCAATGTACTGATAAACAGCTATGCCTTCGGGTTTGGGTATTTTTTCTAGCTCTTGGGCTAAAGCGTGATGAGCTAATGTGGGAGAATGTTTGTACCCCTGCGGAAGTCGGGTGAAAGCGTATTCTTGTCCTTCCCAGGTGAAAGCAAAACGATCTCTGTCTTCTGGCTGCAATGGTATCATAAAAAACATGTCCTTGACATCTGTTGTTGCCATGATTGGATGAGCCTTTTCCTGTATCATGGTTATTAGTTCAGCCAGATTGGGGACTGCGGTGGTTAGAGGATCGGTGTTGGCATTTAGCTGCCGAAAATCTATTGTAAGTCGTCACATCCCATTGGGCTTTCTAACTGGCCACACTGGAGAGTTAAAAGGAGAGTGTGTGTTAATTATGACTCACATTTCTTGTATAACTGGTTTGATGCCTTCTTTGGCACCAAGGGGCAACGGGTATTGTTTTACATTTGTAGCATGACTACATGGGAGTGCTGGTGCGACTTGCAATAGCCTTCGATGTGACAATCCAAAAGTCCACAATAATCCTTCTGAAACTTCCCACTGTCTACCTTTGAGGGTATCCATACCTAGCTAACTGTTAGGAATGTCTCCAATCACCATTTTAATAGTGACTGTGCTCTCATTTCCTGGCAACAAGAATTTTACCCAAGCAACTTTCATAACTTCTGTTGACCCTAAAGCATTAAGGACACAAAAACGTCGCTTCGAGGGAAAAACTCCACACCTGTCAGCATCTACATCACTTAGAGCAGAAATTTGTGCACCGGTGTCAATGAAAAAAGTTACAGGTTCATGCTTAGGGCCCCCTTTGGTACGCATGAGCTGCGGGATATAAATCCATCCCCCATTCCCCCGCTCACTACTAAGGAATAGAGGTTCTAGTTTTCCTGTTTCTGGGAGAGACTTTCATCCTTGACGGGGGAGGGAGCTGAAGGTATAACAGGTAGGATTGCTTTTACATTCTGTGAAGGCTCTTTTGGATTTCGCCACCTTGATACTCGTTTACTAAGTTTATCAAGGGGTAAGCCTTCCATTATATCTCTGGGAACTCCCTTTTTAATTCCTAAAACCCATCATTGTTGTTGGGCCTTAGGCTGTTCTCCCTTTGCTGTTTTAATGCATGGATGTTCTTTTTTTTGGGATACCGGTAACAGCAGCAGTGTTGGCAGAGAGGGGCAGCTTTTTGATTTCAATATTACGGATTCCTCTTGACCTCTCTTCTAGGATTTTTACTGGGCCATATTTCCTATTGTAATCTATCAATTCTTGTGTTACTTCCCCCCACGTCCACACCTTTTGAGTATTTGGTTATTGCAGGAAGTCGGGGGAGGGGTGAAAGAGGCATCCATGCTAGTATTAGTTCCTTTCCTCTGGCTCCCACTTCTGTTACCCTGGCTCCTAGCCATATTTTCCGATTTTTCTACTGGGCTCATTAGTGTGATTCTCCTTTGAATGTTAATTCCAGTAGATTTTAGTGACTCTGGAAGTCCCCTTATTAAGGGAGTCATCATGTCAGGATTCACTGGCAACATCATTGGGGATTCACATTCGGGAATTAATTTCCTTTCATGTATCATTTACAAACAGGCTGCTTTGTGTACACTTTCTAACAATTGATCAGATGTGCCAGTAATTGCTAAGGGCTCTCCCCTATCTAAGGGGTTTAGCCCTCCAGCCCAGTAAGCAGCTCACTGGGTTAGAGACCACGGGGCATGTCTGTCACCAGTTGTTAAGAAGACTCCATGCCCCCAGTATCCATTTGCCTCTTGTTCACTTAACTGAATTTGGTCTCCCCCAGTTAGGGATACACGCCACATATATTCAGTTTCAGATTCTTTAGGGAGGCGACCGTACTCTTTTTTAAGTTGGGCCAGCTCAGTGGCAGTGTAAGGTGTTTGCTTAGTTGTAATGCGAGGGTCAGTATCCTCCTCATTTGCATAAAAGTATTCTGTTTTAACTAAGGGTCTCACGTGTGGGAATTCGTCATAACGTTTTCCCGTGTCCTCCAATTCTTTCCGACGGTAGATTTGATTTATGTGTCGGATATTTTTCCCCTCTAACTCCCACTCCCTCAGCACCCCCGTGTTCTCCTTTAGAGTAGCTTTCAGTGAGCAGTTTTCTTCCCTCTCCTTTTCTAATTGTTGAAAGCAGTTTTCTAATTGTTGTTCTAAATTGGAGGTTGTTTTTTGCAGGACCTGCACCAGATTTTCAAGAGATTCTATTATTTTACTTTCATTACTGTGCCGCATGAAGCGATCTTCGATTGCCGCTACTAGGCTGGCTCCTAAAACAGCGCAGACTGCAGTCTTATCTCTATTTGATCCAAACTTACACTTAGTCTGCAAAGAAATCACTCGGTCCACTACACTCTGTAAATTAGTCCAATTATCATGAGCTCAGTCTTCTCCGGGTATGGAGGGTCAGGCTCCATACTTTGCTAAAAGCGTGTAGAACGAGTCCCGATCTTTTGCTAGCCAAAAGTCCTGATTGTCAGCTTTTCCAGTCATTCTTACTACGAAGGGGCGGTACACACTCTAGGAAGGCACAACTTAGTTACGAAAACCACAGCAACAACTGCATCACCCTTCTCTTTCCCGAGTGGTTGAAGAGGTCTAGAAATCTGCTATGGGAGGACCTAACTTAGCTACACAAACACACAAGATTGCCCCTTCACTCTCCCTAGCAGACAATACTCATTATCATGAAAACAACACCCCTTCTGCACTTTGAGATCTTTTGTGTTAGATTCCGGGAAACAGAACCCTCAACTCGAGTTTGGGGTGCTCTACACCAAGGCGTGTATGGTGTGCGGGAAATCTGAATCACCTCCCTTGCGTTCTAGACACTTCTCACTGATAAATCAGTGTAAGGCTAGGTGCGGCTGAGACAAAATGTCCTTCCCCTGGTGCAGACCATACACTACCTACACCCCTCTGTTTTCCCAGAATCCCATCCTCGTCGCCAATTAAATGTCATGGTCCACTCGGTGATGGACTCGTGATGGTTCGTTTACCTTGATCTCAGAGCTCAAAATTAAGTCAACCAAAAGGCCAAGGGGTTATGGTTCAATCAAACAGTGTTACTTTATTAACTTGCCCGTAAAGCAGCACGCGATAGAAAGAGAGAGTAAGAAAAAGAGAAGGGAAAAGAAACGGGGAACAGTAAAAGTAAAGATGAGAAGTGAGGTTGCATTTACCACCAGTCAAGCTTCAGAGGCATCCCTATGGTCTCCGGTCCCATAGAGTCCTGCTGGTCCTCTGTCGTGGTTCAGGATCCTCTGGTGGGAAGATCTCCACAGTGTCCGTTCGGGAGTCATCTCTTAGGCTTCTTCACCCCCCCCTCGCTCCCATTGTTTGAGGCCAGTCTCTGCCTTGATTTTGCAACCCAGGCTTGTACTGCGCAGTCTGGAAAGATTCACGCTTTCTTTTGCCAACGCTTACGTGACCTGCATTCAGGGGTGTTTCTCTGGTCCATTGGGTGACCTCAGGACCCTTGGTGAGCTTCTGGGCATGCTCCTTTTCATTGGACATTGTTTGGGGGAGCAGGTGGGGGACAGATGTGACTGAGGCTCCAGATGAGAACACATCTTCTGGACGGCAGCTATTGTCCCTGGGTTGAAGAGACCCTCGTAACAATAACTTTCAGGAGGTGGGGGCTGGTTTGGCTGAAGCAGCAGGCAAAATCCATACAGCAACCATTGTAAGCAGCAGCCCCCCCGTATCGGAGAAACCAGTGCAACACAATGCTTCTCCTTGAGCCTCTCTCCAAGTCATTGTCCATGCGTTCTTTCTGTCAGGGCCTCAGTTCTCTCAGTTCCTGATGGTGATGTTCAGGCAAATACTTCTCCATCTTCAGACCAATTCTCTCAGTAGGGCACTGTCAATCTGCATCATGTCCTGTCAGGTTCTGTCAGGCCTTGTCAAGTTCTGTCCAGGTCTTTTAGGCCATGACAAGCTCTTTCTATCTATGTCGGGCTCTCTAGGGGCATTTTCGGGCTGTGATGAGATCTATCGGGCTTCATCAGATTCTGTCTGACTCTGTGGGGCCTGCTCGGGCTCTGTCAGGTTTTGTTGGTCTCTGTCAGGCCCTATCAAGCATTGTCGGGCACTGTTGGGCTTAGTTGGGCTCTTTCAAATACTGTCAGGTTCTGTTGGGCTCTTTCAAGCTCTGCCTGGACCTGTCAGCTTCTGTCGAGATCTGTGTGTACACATATGCAGGCACTTTGCAAGAAGAGCCAGAGGCCACGAATACATTGCAAGGATTAAGTTTTATTTTACTTATCTCTCTACTTGGGGGATCTCCGAAGCCACACCTAAGCTCCCAGGCAGAGGTGACGCCAGCAGGGACGCGGGCGCTGGTAAGTTCAGCCCTGCTGAAAGATCACTGGGCCTGCTGAGCTCGCCTGTATTTCAAGGCTTCAGGCAGGCACAACCTCCCGCTCTTTCTCACAACAAAGCAGGAATCTCAGACATAGGGATAAGGTGCCTAGAGTTTCTCACAGGCCTATGTTACTTAACACAGAGGTTCTATTCATCAAGCACACAAGGTCAGTAAAACAATTAGTGTGATGTATGTGCTTTTTAAAAAAACAGACAGGTGCATTTCACTTGAGCGTATTTACATTTAACTAATCTCCTCGCCAAATCTTCTGCTATATCCCCATACACGTGCTCTGTCAGGCCTTTTCAGGTTCTGTCAGGATCTATCAAGCTCTGTTTGGTTTTCACAGGCTTTGTCGGGCTCTGTCATGATCTGTCAGGCCATATTAGGCTTTGTCAGGTTTTTTTGGGGTATATAGGGCACTGTCAATCTGTGTCATGCTTTATCAGGCTCTGCGAAGCTCCTTTGGGCTCTTTCTGCCTTACCAGGCATTTTCAGGCACTGTAAAGTCCTGTCATGCTCTGTCAGACCTTGTCTGGCACCTGACACTTTTTCAGCCTATGTCAGGTCCTGCCAAACTCTATAGTTCTCTATCGGGTGCTGTCAGGATTTGTCGAACCCTGTTGAGCTGTATTAGGCACTGGCATGCCCTGTTGTGCTCTGTCAAGGCCTGGTGGGCTCTGTCAAGCTCTGTTGAGCTCTGTTGGACTCTGGCAGGCTCTGCTGGGCTTTCTCAGGTTTGATCAGGCTCTGTCAGGACATGTCAGGATTTGCAGGGCTCTGTCAATCCCTGTCAGGTTTTGTCAGGCTCTTTTAGGCCCTGACGGTCTCTGTGTAGCTTTGTCAAGATCTGTCAGTCTCTCTCAACCTCTGTCAGGCTCTGTCGGGCTCTGTCAAGCTTTTTTGGGCTCTTTTTGCCTACCAGGCTTTTTCAGGCTCTATAAAGCCTTGTCATGCTCTGTCAGACCTTGTCAGGCTCTGTCAGGCTCTGTCAGACTCTGTCAGACTCTGTCAGGATTTGTCAGGCTTTCTTGCAATTATTCAGGCTTTGTCGGGCTCTGTCAAGGTTTGTCGGACTCTGTTGGGTATTGTCGAGGTCTTTCAGGTTCCATTGGGCGCTGTTGGGTTCTTTCAAACTTTTTGGGCCCTGTTGGGCTCTGTCAGGTTCTGTCATGATATGTAAGGCTCTCTCAAGCTGTGTCAAGCCCTGTCGTGCTCTGTCAAGCTTTGTTGAGCTCTTTCAGTCTCTGTTGCACTTTGTCGGCCTCTGTCAGGCCCTACTGAACTCTGTAGTGTACTGTAAGGAGCTGTGGGGATTTGTCCAACCCTGTCGAGTTCTGCTGGGATCTGTCAGACCCTCTTGGTCTCTGTCGGGCTTTGTTGGGCCCTTTTAGGACTGTGTCAGGCTTTCTCAGATTGTGTCAGGTTCTTTTGGGCTCTGTCAAGATTTGTCAATATCTGTCAGACTCTGTCATGCTCTGTCGTGCCCTGGCAGGCTCTCTCAGTTTCTAGTAGACTCTTTCAGGCCCTGTCATGCTCTGTCGAGTTCTGTTGGGCTCTGTCTAGCTCTGTCGAGTTCTGTTGGGCTCTGTCGGGTTTATTTGAGCTCTATCAGGCTCTTACAGGCTCTGTCGGTCTCTGGCAAACTCTCTCGGGTTCTGTCAGGATCTGTCAGTCCCTTTCAGGCTCTGTCGGGTTTTGTTGGGCTCTATCAGACTCTTGCGGGCTCTGTTAGGTTCTCTCAGAATCTGTCAGGCCTTGTCGGACTCTGTCAGGACCTGTCAGGATCTGCTGGGCTTCATCAAGCTTTGTAGGGCATGTAGGGCACTGTTAATGTGTGTCATGCCCTGTCGGGCTCTGTCGGGCCTTGTCAACCTCTGCCCAGGTCTTTTAGGCTGTTACAGGCTCTGTCTATCTATGTCAGGTTTTCTAGGGAATTTTTGGGCTGTGATTGGCTCTACCGGGCTTAGTCAGCTTCTGTCGGACTCTGTAGGGCCTACTCACGCTCTGTCAGGTTTTGTTGGGCTCTGTCAGGCCCTATCAAGTGTTGTTGGGCAGTGTTGGGCTTTGTTGGCCTTTTGGATCACTGTCGGTCTTTGTTGGTTTCTGTCGGGCTTTGTCGGCTTCTTTCTGACTCTGTGGGGCCTGCTTGGGCTCTGTTGGGTTTTGTTGGGCTCTGTCAGGCCTTGTCAATCATTGTTGGGCAATGTTGGGCTTTGTTGGGCTTTTTTTATTTCTTTCAGGCTTTGTCGGTCTCCGTCGCGATCTGTCATGGTCTGTTGGGCTTTGGCAGGTTCTGTCTGGCTCTGTAGGGCTCTGTCAATCCCTGTCAGGTTTTGTCAGGCTCTATCAGGCTTTGTTGGTCTCTGTTTGGCTTTGTCGGGATCTGTCAGTCTCTCTCAGGCTCTGCCAGGCTCTGTCTGGTCTGTCAAGATTTTTTTGGGATCTTTCTTCGCTACAAGGCTTCTTCAATCTCTGTAAAGCCCTGCTATTTTCTGTCAGGCCTTCTCAGGCTCTGTCAAATTCTGTCAGGCTTTCTTGGGCTCTTTCAATCCCTTTCAGGCTCTGACAGTCTCTGTCAAGCTCTGCCAGGCTTTGTCAACCTTTATTGCCCTTTTTCAGGCTTTGTCAGGCTCTGTTAGTCTTTCTCGAGGTCTATCATGCTCTGTCAGGTCATGTCAAGAGTTGTAGGGCTCTGTGGGGTTTTGCCGGGCTCTGTTGGGTGTTGTCGAGCTCTGTCAGGCTCCACTGTGCGCTTTTGGGCTCCTTCAAGCTTTGTTGGGCGCTGTCGGGCTCTGTCAGGTTCTGTCGGGATCTGTAAGGCTCTGTCAAAATGTGTCATGCCCTGTCGCGCTTTGTCATGCTTTGTTGAGTTCTTTCAGGATCTGTCATGCTTTTTTGGCCTCTTTCAGGCTTTACTGGACTCAGTAGTTCGCTGTCAGGTTCTGTCGGGATTAGTCGGGCCCTATCGAGTTCTGTTGGGCTCTGTCAAGCCCTGTTTGGCTCTGATGGTTATTGACGGTCAGATCCCGACAGAATCTGACAGAACCCGACAGGGACTGACACAGCACGACACAGACCAACAAAGCCCAACAGAGCTTTACAGGGCCTGACAGATCCTGACAGAACCCGATAGAGCCTGCCAGAAACTGACAGAGCATGTAAGAGCCACACACAGCGCAACAAATCACGAGGGAGCCCAACAGAGATCGACAGATCGACAAAGCTTGACAGAGCCCAACAGGGCCTGACACATCTTGACAGAGTCTTACAGATCCTGACAGAACTTGAAAGAGCCCAAAAGTGCCCAATGGAGCCTGGAGTAACTTAGTGGGGAATCCTGATAAAAGAAAGTTTGAAACAATATTGTATTCACTTGTGGTTTGAATGTGGGGTTATATCAGTTAGTGGCAATTAAATGTTGTTCTGCAGAACTTGGAAAATAGGATGAGATACAGTACTTTAAGTTAATTTGCTTTTATTGTTATCTAATAATTTTGAGACCACAAAAGGATTTAAGTTGTTGAACTCTGACCCATATTGAATTGATGTTCTATTCAGAGATATGGAAAAAGAACAAACTAAATGTTATGATGGATGTGAGCTTGGGACATTGTATTTAAGAGTGGTTTGAAAGTGGCTAGAACATGGATTGAATTGGATCTAGGAAAATAATGGAAATAATGGACTTATGTTTAATATGCTGTTTTTCTGACATCTGCAAAAGGTTAATGGGACTGAGGAATGTAACTATTGCTGAGCTAATTGGAATTGCATATGAAGTTTATTATGACTTGAATGAAATAGAAAAACAAGAAAGCGAAATATCCCAGGCCTGTGTTGTAACATAAATTACAGACCTGTGTCAAGCTGTGAGATAAACTCAACCTCCCCCATCCACGTGGCCTTGTCTGTGTCTAAACTGCAGGAAGGAAAGAAAGAAAGAAAAAAAAAAAAAAAAACAGAAAAAAAAACGCTGCTAGAAGGAGCGAGGGGAGGACAAGCCGTATACCTCTCAGTGTAGCCTGACACCCAAAATATTGCAAGCTCCCCTAGAAAAGTTATAGAAGCTGAGGGCAACAGAAAGTAGAAATTTGGAAATACTGTTAGATGAAGCTTGGAGAGTATTCAGCAACAGGGAAAAAGAAGATTGTTGAAAGTATAAGAAAGTAGGGAACTAAAGAGGTTGGAAGTCTTTGAAAGCCTTTAGAGAGAGATCAATGTCTATTGGGAAAATGAATGTTGGGGAAGGTACAGAAGAAGTAGGCAGAGAGAAAAACGGACAGTAGCAAGTTTTGAAAAAAGACTGGTGGGAACCTGCAATGAACAGAAACAAGTTGAATTTTTGCTGGATTGCCAATAAGAAACAATTACATAGCGGGTAAAGGGAGTCACTGGCCAAAGTGAAAAGGCATATTTTTGTGAACCTTTGAAACGCAAATTGGGTAAACAAATAGGTATTGATAAATTTCAATATCTGTCCAATTCCCCACAAAACTTCTCGGGAGAAATTTGTTGGAACAAACGGATGCAGTAATCAGATCTGAAAAAGGAGAAATTACTCTGGAGGTAAATGATCAGTAATATATGAAAATAATGAGCTGGCTTTTAGCAAATGTTCCTACAGAAGGCAAGATTAATGAAGAAGTTGTGAACCAAGCGTATCCTGGGGTATGGGCTACTGATATAGATGGAAGAGGCAAAAATGCTGTACCCGTCGAGGTAAAAATCAAAGAAGGAGAAAAGCCGGTAAGGATAAAACAATACCCTTAGAAAAGGGAGGACAGGGAAGGAATTTGGCCGGTAATAAGAAATTCATATAAATCTGGTTATAAACAGAAGGAAAAAGGATCTCTACCCAGTGGTAGCAAACCCATACACCTTTCTGACTGTATTAACTCTAATTTGATTTGGTTTACTGTTTTAGATTTAAAAGATGCCTTTTTGCCTCTCTCTCCGTGAAGCCAGCCAGACAAGATTTATGTAAAACGCAGCTCACATGGACGGTGTTGCTACAAGGATTTAAGAACAGCCCGACAATATTTGGAAATCAGCTTGCTGAAGATCTTTAATCTTGGGAAGCCCCATCTGATGAAGGACAGATGCTACAATATGGGGATCACATTTTGATCGCTACCACAACACAGAAGACGTGCATAACCTGAACTGTAAGTTTACTGAACTTTTGGGAGCTCCAAGGATAATGAGTATCACAAAAGAAAGCCCAGATGATACAGCAACAAGTAACTTATTTGAGATATGAAATTAGTGCAGGACAGAGGACGCTGGGACAGGCTCAAAAGGAGGTTATATGCCAAACTCCAAAGCATCAAACTGTAAAAGAATTACGGACCTTTTTGGGCATGACAGGGTGGTGCCGGTTGTGGATTTATGATTATGGATTGCTTTTCAAGCCATTGTATGCACTAATGGCCACAGATCAGAAACACCTGCAAGGGAATAAAGGAACTACACAAGCCTTTGAAGAACTTGGTAAGGCTTTGATGACAGTGCCTGCTTTAGGACTCCCAGATGTGAGTAAAGCATGTTTTCTATTCTCTCACGAGAAGCAGGGAATAGCCCTGGGTGTACTGGCACAGGATCTTGACCCGTACCAATGAGCAGCGGCCTATTTCTCCAAACAACTAGGCTCAACTGCAACGGGGTGGCCTGCATGCCTGCAGGCAGTTGCAACAGTTGCAACAGTGGTACCTAACATATAGGAGGCCCAAAAATTTTCCATGGGTCAGAAAATGATTGTGCTAGTATCCCACACGGTGTCTACAGTTCTACAAGAAAAAGGGGGACATAGGCTTCCCCACAAAAATTTCTCAAATATCAGGATAAATCATCGTCGCTAACATTGTCAGCCCAGTTTCTTTCCTCAGTGGTAATATTGGAAAACCAGCTCATCATAATTGCCTGGAAACCATCAAAGCAACATAATCCAGCCGACCAGATCTAAATGACAGTCCTATGGAGAACACTGAGAACTGCTTTATGGACGAAAGCAGCAATATCATGAACGGTGAAAGGCATTCTGCTTATGCTATAATTACTAACCTTGAAGTGATGGAATCTGGACCTCCGTCTAGAAGTACTTCAGCACAAAAGGCAGAAATAATCACCCTTTTTCATGCTCTGGAAGTAGCTCAGGGTAAAACTGTGAACTTTTAAACGCACTCTAAGTATGCTTTCAGGGTCGTGCATGCGCGCGGAGCAATTTGGAAAGAAAAAGGACTCTTGAACTCTTAAGGCAAACATATCAAACATGCAGAAGAAATATTGGCAGCTCAACTTCCTAAGAAGGTGGCAATCATGCATATCAAGGCACACCAGAAAGTGAGCTCGAAATTAGAAAAAGGAAATGATCTGGTGGAGAGAGAGGCAAAACTGGTGCCCAAGCAAAAGGTAAATGTAGAAAGTGCCCCAGTCCCCGATGGCCAGGTCTCTTTAGAAGGTGAGCCAGAATATACTAAGGAAGACCGGAAACTTATTATAGTTCTAGAGGGATCATATAATTAGGAAGGGTGGGCTCACACCCCACAGGGAACAGCTATTGTTATCTCCTATTTAGTTTGGCCTTTAGTAAGAAAAGAACACAGAAAGAGACATTGGGGAGCAGAAGCACAGCAATGAAATCTTTGCCTCCAGGCTAATCCGAAGAATATATCCAAGACAGAAATGGGTCAAATTGGGAAAGGAAATGGACCGGGGCAACATTGGCAAAATGATTTTTTGAAACTCCCAAGAAAAGGGGGGTGCTGATATATGTTGGTACTAACAAATGACTTTTCAGGTTAGCCAGAAGCATTCCCTACCAGAACAGCAAAAACTCAAGAGGTAACTAAAGCATTAGTACAATAAATAATACCAAGGTTTGGAGTTCCAGCTGTTATATCCTCTGATAAAGGGTCACATTTTATTTCAAAAGTTGTAGAGCAAATCAGTCAGCACTTGGGAATAACCTGGCAACTACATACCCCTTATCGTCCTCAATCCAGTGGCCAGGTAGGAAAAAAAAAAAATCATGTAATTAAACAACTAATTGTAAAACTGGGGCAGGAGGCGAATTTGGCTTGGCCTCAATCTTTGCCTTTGGTCCTCTTGCGTATACAAACAAGGCCAAGGGCAAAGCAAGGGTTGAGTCATTTTGAAATCCTGTATGGGAGACCCTATAATGTACAGAAGGGGATGTCTGCACAAGTAGGGGACAAAATTATGACTTCTTATATGATAGCATTGGGTAAAAACTTAACAAAATTTGGAAATGTGTTTGGAACTTGGAGCAGAGATTTGTATGGGCCAGTATATGACATCCAATTGGGCAATTATGTGTATGTGAAGTCTCTTACAAAAAATACTTTGGAACCACAGTAGGAAGGTCCATTTCATGTCCTCCTGACATCTTTCACTGCTGTCAAGATTAAAGAACAGAATGCCTGGATTCATCATTCTAGAGTGAAGAAAGCCTGCAAAGCACCATGTAGGGTAATCCAGGTGCAACCTGGAAAATTGTATTTCTTATTGTCCTGGTTTTGTTAAAAACAAGACCGGTTCTCTTTTAGTGATTTTTTTCAGCTAAGTTCTTCTAGGGGGGCTGTACTTTTCTGAGTTTTAACCTGCATATTTTTCCTAGGATGCTCTCCTTGGTGCTCATAAGAGACCAACGGAATGCTGAAGAAGCTCGTGTTTAGATTTATTACTATGGTAGCTAAGAAGGGCTGGTAAGTTTTCCTACGTTCTGTTGTGAGTGGGGCGTTTTTGAGGAGGGGTGGATGGAACAGGTGACTAGAACTGACCAGCTGAGGATCAACGGAAGTATTCCATCCCATAATCGTCATGCCCCCTATATAAGAGGGTGATCACGAGGGTCACGCTCTCTTCAACCATGGCCAGCATCTAGAGAGGACCCTCTCTGTTTGCCTGTGATCTACAAGCCTCAGGCCCTGCATCCCTGCAACCAGGTTCGAGTTTGCTGTGAAGTCCCGTCCATGACTTCCGGGGGCCTGAGCTGCACCTCCTGGATCCGCCAGCTCCGCACATCCACCTCCTGCTGCTGGAGTGACACCAACTTGAGATTGGTTTTGTATATTTTGTATGTATATTCTGTATTTATTAGTAGCATTAGTAAACCCTTTAAAACTCTCCAACCTGAAGTCTAAGTGTCTCTTCCTTTCCCCTTATCTTTCTTATCATCTTTCCAATCTAAAGGAAGGGGTGGTGGGAGGTAAAGTGGCTAACAGGGAGCGTCTGTCACGGTTTATTGCCACCTTACCTTAAACCGTGACACTTATAATCATAACCTTAGCACACAGGTGGGATGAAAATTGACATGGGCAAGATCTGAATAAAACTGTAGGGGGACGCTTTAAATTGGTTCTTTAGAATCAAACCAATCTGACTATATATATCACATTGTCCACTTCTGCAGAATGGAGTTTTAAGTTGGTAGTAATTAAACAAAACCTTTATGAAATTCTATCAAAAAATTAGGTTATGTCCACCTTGACATGTTTTGGTCCTTTTGGTCCTTCTGGGTGACCGACCCGGGTGACACTTACTACCTCAACAAAACAAAAGCCAAAAGAGAAGACAAATGCTACAGTTGCAGTCAGCGGGGTCACCACGCCAAAGAATGCAAGCTCCCATGGCAGTCCAGAAGATGTCGTTGCTGCCGGAGCACCAGTCATATGGTTGTCAGCTGCCCCAAAATTGCTCAGCAGCGCAGCGGACAAACACTGGGAGCCTGACTTTGGCATTAACATTAAAAATCTGTTTAAGGATAGAGATGGGTTTTCTCAGGTAGAAGTAGCCTTCTTACCTGTGGCCAGAGAAAACATAGATAAAGAATCATCTCATTAGTAAAATAATTTACTAACCTATTAGAAAAGTGGGGAAAAGATACAGGGAATTAACAATTAACTAATTAACACTTAAAGAGCTGACACTATACTTTAAAGGCTAACTCTTAGAAAGCTAACCCTTTAATGCGCATCCCTATTGCTTAGCCTTGCTTAACTCTGTGTAACTTATTGTATGAGAAACAGGAGTTCGCTGACACCTTGCAAAGACAATAATCCTTGGGTGCATCCTTGGTGCATCCTTGGGTGAACTAGATAACAAGAAACTTGGGCACAGGACAGGAGGTTCACTAGTTTTAACCAACTCAGCAGTTTGAGACCTAACCAACTCATCACACTGGACCAAAGGTGACCGTTTACAGAGAAGAGGACCCGGGTTCACGATCACTGAGCAGCTGCAACCAGGAGGAGCCGGAGGTGAAGACTATGGAAATGGTGTCCCAGAACTCACTGTAATAAGAACCGCCTTCTCGGGGACAGGTTATGAATATGTATAGGCATTCCTAAAACTTTCATGAATATGTAACACTTTACTGCATTTAACCAAGCTCACAGCTACTGTAATTTTACACACGTATTAGGTGAAATGATTCCCCGTGTGTCCGGTGCTGTAAATAAATAAGCAAATACATACCTTCTTAACAATCTGAAGGGTTGTAAGGTCATTTACGCGCCTCAGTAGGGCCTGACAGAGGCCGACAAAACGTGACAGGCGCTGTCAGGATTTGTCGAATGCTGTTGAGCTGTGTTGGGCTCTGGCAGGCGCTGTCATGTTCAGTCAGGCCATGTTGGGCTATGTCAAGTTTTGTCAAGCTCTGTTCTGTTGGGGTCTGTCATACTCTGTCAGGCCCTGTCAGGGTCTATCAGGTTCTGTCAGGCCATTTGAGGATTTGTAGGGCTCTGTTGGGTTTTATCAGGCTCTGTTGGGTATTGTCAGGCTCTGTCAGACTCCACTGGGTGCTTTTGGACTCTTTCAAGCTTTGTTGGGCCCTGTTGGCCTCTGTAAGGTTCTGTCGGAATCTGTAAGGCTCTGTCAAGCTGTGTCAGGCCCTGTCAGGTTCTGTAATGTTTTGTTGAGCTCTTTTAGTCTCTCTCGTACTTTGTCATCCTCTATTATGTCTTACCGGGCTCTATCATTTGCTATCAGGCGCTGTCAAGTTTTATTGAACCTAAAGGAGCTTGACAGAGACCGACAGATCTCGACAAAGCCACACAGAGACCGACAGGGCCTGAAGGAGCCTGACAAACCTGACAAAGCATGACAGGGTTTTACAGAGGCTGAAAAAGCCTAGTAAGGCAGAAAGATCTCAAAAGAGCTTGACAGAGCACAACACAGCCTAACAAAGCCAAAAAGAGACCTACAGATGTAGACAAAGCCACACAGAAACCGACAGGTTGTGACACAGCTTGACAGAGCCTTACAGATCCCGACAGAACCTGACAGAGCCTGACAAGGCCTGACAGAGCATGACAGGTCTTTACAAAGCCTGAAAAAGCCTGGTAGGGCAGAAAGAGTCCCAAAAAGCTTGACAGAGTCTGACAGAGCCCGAGAGAGAAGGACAGAGCCCAACAGGCCCTGAAAGGGCCTGAGAAAACCTGACAGGGATTGACAGAGCCCTACAGAGCCTGACAGAGCCTGACAAACCCAGCAGTGCCTGACAGATTGTGACAAAGGCCTACAGAGTCCGAAATGAGCTTACAGAGCCCCACAGGTTTTGACAGAAGCCGTCAAAGCCCAACAGAGACCGACAAAGCCTGACAGAAATCAAAAAAGAACAATAAATCCCAACATTGCCCAGCAACGTTTGACAGGGCCTGACGGAGCCCAACGAAACCCAACAGAGCCCGAGCAGACCCCACAGAGTCAGACAGAAGCTGACTAAGCCAAATAGAGATGATCACAGCCCAAAAATGGGCTAGAGAGCCCGACATAGATAGACAGAGCCCGTCACGGCCTAAAAGACATGAACAGAGCTTGACAAGGCCTGACAGGGCATGATACAGATTGACAGTGCCCTACATGCCCCATAAAAGCCTGACAAAGCCTGATATGGCCTGACAGATCTTGACAGAGCTTGGCAAAGCCTGAGAAAGCCCAAGAGATTCTGAGAAATCTTGACAGAAACTGACAGAGCTCGCCAGGAACTGACAGAGTGCATAAGAACCACACAGAACTTGACAAAACCCAAGAGAGCCTGACAAAATCTGAAAGATCCCAACAGAATCTGAAAAAGCTTGACATAGCCCACCAGGGCATGACAGAGCCTGACAGACTTCGACAAACTTGACAGAGCCCACCAGAACCTGACAGAACCTGAGAAAGCCTGACAGATCCCGACACAGTCTCACAGGGCTTGACAAAGCCTGACAAATCCCAACAGGGCCTAAAAGAGCCCAACAGAACTCGACAGGGCCTGATAGAGTGCGACAGAACCCGACAGAGTCTGCCAGAGACTGATAAAGACTGACAGAGACTGACAAAACTTGACAGAGACCAACAGAGGTCGACAAAGCTTGACAGAGCCCACCAGGGCCTGACAGAGAACATCAGGGCCCACCAGAGCTGATCAGGTTTTGACAAATCCTGACAGCACCTGATAGCAAATGATAGAGCCCAGCAGGACCTGATAGAGGCTAACAAAATGCGACAGAGACTAAAAGAGCTCAACAAAGCATTACAGAGCCTGACACAGCTTTACAGTGCCTTGCAGATCTCGACAGAGCCAGACAGGCCATGACAGAGCCCAACAGACTTTGACAAAGCTTGACAGAACCCAGCAGAATCTGAGAAACTTTGAGTGAGCCCGACACAGTCTCACAGGTTCTGACAGAAGCCGACAGAACTCAACAGGGCCCGACTGTGAGAGATTTAAGGGATTTTCTTAAGGTTGTTTTGTGGATGGGTTTCTGTTAGATAGAGATTTATTTCTGAACTAGACAAAGCAACTCCAAGGCTGGCGCGAAGGCTGAAAAACAACACCTGTTATGAGAGTGAGGTAATTCTATAATAACAAGACCTGAACATGGACAATATCCGATCAGCCAATGCGTGTTTGGAACGTGAATGTGTGATCAAGAAATAACTGCATATATAAGGAGGCTTGTCTCTGTAATAAATGGCTTTGCTTGAATTCATATTGGATTGTGGGGAGTCCATGATTTTTCGCCCTCGCACCCGACAAATCCTGAGAGCACATATCAGCAAACTATAGAGTCCAGCAGGGCCTGACAGAGGCGGACAAAGTGCGAGAGAGCCTGAAGGAGCTCAAAAAAGCTTTACAGAGCAGAACAGAAGCTGACACAGCTTGAGAGAGCCTTACAGATCCTGATAGAACTTGACAGAGACCGAGAGAGCCCAACAAAGCTTGAAAGAGCCCAACAGCACCCAATGGAGCCTGAAAGAGCTTGACGATACCCAACAGAGCCCGACAAAACCCGACAGAGCCTGACAAATCCTCAATAAGGGCAAGAAAGCCTGACAGAGCCTGACAGAACCTGGTAAGGCATAAAGAACCCAAAGGAGCTTGACAGAGACTGACAGCACCTGACAGAGCCCGAGACAGACCGACAGATCTCAACAAAGCCACACAGAGACCGACAGGGCCAGAAAAAGCCTGAAAAAGCCTGACAAAACCTGACACAGCTTGACAGACCTATACAGATCTTGACAGAGCCCGACAGGGCCAGACAGAGCTTGAAAGAACCCAACAGAACCTGACAGGAATTTACAGAGCCCAAAAGAGCATGACAGGGCCTGAAAGAGCCTGATAGGGCCTGACAGAAACTAAAAGAAACTGAGTGAGGCCACCAGGGCATGACAGAGCCTGACAGAGCTTGACAGACTTCGACAAAGCTTGACAGAACCCAACAGAACCTGAGACAGCCTGAAAGAACCCGACGCAGTCTCACAGGGCCCAACAAAGCCCGACAGAGTCAAACAGGGCCTGACACAGCCCAACAGAACTTGACAGGTCTCGACAAATCCCCACAGCATCTGACAGCAAACTATAGATTCTAGAAGGGCCTGATGAGGCTGACAAAGCATGACGGAGCCTGAAAGAGTTCAACAAAAAATTACAGAGCACGACAGGGCCTGAATAATGGCAAGAAAGCCTGAAAAAGGTCTGACAAAGCCTGACAGGGCTTTACAGAGCCTGAAGAAGCCTGGTAGGGCAGAAAGAGCCCAAAGGAGCTGGACAGAGCCTGACAAATCATGACACAGATTGGCAGTGTCCTACACACCCCAAAAAAGCCTGACAAAGCCTGATATGGCCCGACAGATCATGACAGTGCCCGACAAATCCTGAGAAAATGAACACGACCTGATAGATCCTGGAGAGAACCCAACAGGGCCTGACAGAGCATGCCAGGGCCCAACAAAGCCTGAGAGAGCCCGACAGGACCTGACAGAGCATGACAGAACTTGACAGAACACACCAGGGACTGATAGAGTATGCCAGGGCCTAACAAAGTTTGACTCTGTTGGGCCTGCTCGTGCTGTGTCACGTTCTGTCCATATCTGTAAGGCTCTGTCAAGCTGTGTCAGGCCCTGTCTTGCTCTGCAGTGCTTTGTTGAGCTCCTTCAGGCTCTGTCACGTTTTGTCGGCCTCTGTCAGGCCCTACTGGACTCTATAGTTCGTTGTAAGGTACTGTCAAGATTTGTCTGGCCCTGTGGAGTTCTGTCGGGCTCTATCAGGCCCTGTTGGTCTCTGTTGGGCTTTGTCAGGCCCCACTGTACTCTATAGTTCGTTGTAAGGTACTGTCAAGATTTGTCTGGCCCTGTGGAGTTCTGTCGGGCTCTATCAGGCCCTGTTGGTCTCTGTTGGGCTTTGTCAGGCCCTACTGTACTCTATAGTTCGTTGTAAGGTACTGTCAAGATTTGTCTGGCCCTGTGGAGTTCTGTCGGGCTCTATCAGGCCCTGTTGGTCTCTGTTGGGCTTTGTCAGGCCCTGTGAGACTGTGTCAGGCTCTGTCAGGCTTTCTCCGGTTCTGTTGGTCTCTGTCAAGCTTTGACGAATCTGTCAGGCTCTGTCATTCCCTGGCAGGTTCTGTAAAGCTTTGTCGATCATCTGTTGGGCTCTGTCGAGATCTGTCAAAATCTGTCATGCCCTGTCGGGCTCTGTGGGGCTTTTTTGGGCCCTGTCATACTCTGTCAGACCCTGTTGGGTTCTGTCAGGATCTGTAAGGCTTTGTCAAACTGTGACAGACCGTGTCATGCTCTGTAATTTTTGGTTGAGCTTTTTCAGGCTCTATTGTCCTTTCTCAGGTTTGTCAGGCCCTGCTGGAGTCTATAGTTCATTGTCAAGTGCTGTCAGGAGTTGTCAGACCCCGTCGAGTTCCGTCCAGCACAGTCAGGTTCTGTTGGGCTCTGTTGAGCTGCATGAGACTGTGTCTGGCTCCGTCAGGCTTTCTCAGGTTCTGTTTGGCTCTGTCAAGCTTTGTCAAAGTCTGTCAGGTTGTGTCATACCCCTGCGGGCTATCTTTGTTTCTGGTAGGCTCTTTCAGACCCTGTCATGCTCTTTCAGGTTTTGTCATACTTTATCTAGCTCCGTTGGGTCTTTGCAGCTTTATCGGGCACTGTCAGGCTTCGTTGGGCTCTGTCAGTTGCTGTCAGGTTCTGTTGGGAACTTTCAAGTTCTGTCTGGCCCTATTGGGCTCTGTTGGGTTCTGTAAGGCTCTGTCAAGCCGTGTCAGGCCCTGTCAGGCTCTGCAATGCTTTCTTGAGCTCTTTTAGTCTCTGTTGCAGTTTTTCAGCCTCTGTCAGGTCCTGCTGAGCTCTATCATTCACTGTCAGGCACTGTCAGGATTTGTCAAACCCCGTTGAGCTGTGTTGGGATCTGACAGGCCTTGTCGTACTCTGTCAAGGCCTGGTGGGCTCTGTCATGCTTTGTTGAGCTCTGTTGGGCTCTGTCAGGTTTTGTCGGGCTCCGTCAGGCTCTGCTGGGCTTTCTTGGGTTCAATCAGTCTCTGTCAGGCAATGTCAGGATTTTGTAGGGCTCTGTCGGGTTCTGTCAGGCTCTGTTGGCCTTTCTCAGGCTGTCAGACTCTGTAGGGCTCTGTCAATCCCTGCCAGGTTTTGCCAGGCTCTTTCAGGCCGTGTTGGTCTCTCTGTGGCTTTGTTGAGATCTGTCGGTCTCTCTCGGGCTCTGTCAATCTCTGTCAGGCTCCACTGAGTTCTGTCAGACTTTGTCAGGCTTTCTTGCCCTTAGTCAGGCTTTGTGGTGCTCTGTCGGGTTTTCTCAGGGTCTATCAGGCTCTGTCAGGCCATGTCAAGATTTGTAGTGCTTTGTTAGGTTTTGTCCGGCTCCGTTGGGTATTTTTGAGCTCTGTCAGGCTCCCTTGGGTGCTTTTGGGCTCTTTCAAGCTTTGTTGGACTCTATCAGTCTCTGTCAGCTTCTGTCAGGATCTGTAAGGCTCTCTCAAGCTGTGTCAGGCCCTGTCATGCTCTGTAATGTGTTGCTGAGCTCTTTCAGGCTCTGTCACGCTTTGTCAACCTCTGTCAGGCCCTGTTGGGCTCTATCGTTTGCTATCAAGTGCTGTCAGGATTTGTCGAACCCTGTTGAGCTGTGTCAGTCTCTGTCAGGCCCTGGTGGGCTCTGTCAAGCTTTGTCGATCTCTGGTGGGCTCTGTCAGGCTGTGTCCAGCTCTCTCAGCCCCTATTGTGCTCTGTCAGGCCCTGTCAGGTTCTGTCAGGATCCTTTGGGCCTACCTGAAACTGAGAGAGTCTACCAGGGCATGATAGAGCCCAACAGATTAATACACAGAATCAAAGAATTGACTGGGTTGGAAAAGACCTCAGAGATCATCAAGTCCAACCCTTGGTCCAACTCCGGTCCATTTACTAGATTATGGCACTAAGTGCCATGTCCAATCTCAGTTTAAAAACCTCCAGAGATGGTGAGTCCACCATCTCTCTGGGTAGGCCATTGCAATGCCTGACCACTCTCTCTGGAAAGAATTTCTTTCTAATATCCAGCCTAAATTTCCCCTGACAGAGTTTAAGCCCATGCCCCCTTGTCCTATTGCTAACTGCCTGGGAGAAGAGACCAATCCCCACCTGGCTATAACTTCCCTTCAGGTAGTTATAGAGACTGATGAGGTCACCTCTAAGCCTCCTCTTCTCCAGACTAAACAACCCTAGCTCCCTCAGCCTCTCCCCATAGGTCTTGTGTTCAAGTCCCTCCCCAGTCTTGTTGCTCTTCTCTGGACCCGCTCCAGCACTTCAATGTCTTTCCTGAACTGAGGGGCCCAGAACTGAACACAATACTCCAGGTGTGGCCTCACCAATGCAGAGTACAGGGGAAGGATCACTTCCCTTGTCCTGCTGACCATGCTCTTTTTGATACAGGACAGGATATCATTGGCCTTCTTGGCCACCTGGGCACACTGTTGGTTCATGTTGAGCTTCCTGTCAATTAGTACCCCCAGGTCCCTTTCTGCCTGACTGCTCTCCAGCCACTCTGTGCTCAGTCTGTAGCGCTGCAGGGGGTTGTTGTGGCCAAAGTGCAGGACCCGGCACTTGGCCTCGTTGAATTTCATCCCATTGGAATCGGTCCATTTTTCCAGTCTATCCAGATCCCTTCCAGCAGGTCGACACTCCCTCCCAACTTGGTGTCATCAGCAAATTTGCTGATGATGGTCTCAATCCCTTCATCTAAATCATCAATAAAGCTGTTAAACAGGACTGGACCCAACACTGACCCCTGGGGAACACCACTAGTGACTGGCCGCCAGCTAGATGCAGCCCCATTCACCAGCACTGTCTGGGCCCAGCCCTCCAGCCAGTTCTTAACCCAGCAGAGAGTGCACTTGTCCAAGCCATGGGCTACCAGCTTTTGCAGGAGTATATTATGGGAGACAGTGTCAAAGACTTTGTTGAAGTCTAGATAGACCAGATCTACAGCTTTCCCCTCATCCACCAGGGGGTCACCTGATCGTAAAAGGAGATCAGGTTGGTCAGACAGGACATGCCCCTCCTAAACCCGTGCTGGCTGGGTCTGATCCCTTGTCCATCCTGAAGGTGCTGTGTGATTGCATTCAGGATGATCTGCTCCATAACCCTGCCAGGCACCGAGGTCAGGCTGACAGGCCTGTAGTTGCCAGGGTCAACTTTGCAGCCCTTTTTGTGGATTGGGGTAACATTCGCCAATTTCCAATTGTATGGGACCTCCTCAGTGAGCCAGGACTGTTGGAAGATGATGGAGAGCGGCTTGGCGAGCTCTTCTGTTAGCTCCCTCATCATCCTAGGATGGGTCCCGTCTGGTCCCATAGACTCGTGAGGATCCAGATGGCTCAGTAAGTCACAAAGCTTGACAGAGCTCAACAGAACCTGAGAACGCCTGACAGAGCCCAAAACAATCTTACAGCACCCAGCAAAGCCTGACAGAGCACAACAGGGCCTGACAGAGGCTGACAAAGCGCAACAGAGACTAAAAGAGCTCAACAAAGCATTACAGAGCTTGACAGGGCCTGACACATCTTGACAGAGCCTTACAGATCCCGACAGAACCTTACAAAGCCCGACAGGCCCCGACAAAGCTTGAAAGAGCCCAAAAGCACCAATGGCATCTGACAGAGGTCTACAATACTTAAGAGAGCCCAATAAAACTTAACAGAGCCCTACAAATCCTCTGTACAAGTCTTTCAGGCCATGACGGGCTCTATCTATCTATCTATGTCGGGTTCTCTGTGGCATTTTCGGGCTGTGATGTGCTCTATCGGGCTTAGTCGTCCTCTGTCTGATTCTGTGGGGCCTGTTCATGCTCTGTCGGGTTTTGTTGGGCTCTGCCAGGCCCTGTCAGGCATTGTTAGGCAGTGTTGGGCTTTGTTGGGCTTTTTTGAATTGCTGTCGGGCTTTCTTTGATTCTATCAGGTTTTGATGGCTTCTGTCAGGACCTGTGGGGCTCTGTAAGCTCCTTTTGGGCTCTGTAGGTCTCTGTCACAATCTGTCAAGCTCTGTTGGTCTTTGCCAGGCTCTGTCGGTCTCTGTAAGGCTCTGTAAATCCCTGTCAGGTTTTGTCAAGCTTTTTCATGCCCTGTCAGTCTCTGTGTGGTTTTGTCGAGATCTGTCCATCTCTCTCAGGCTCTGTTGAGCTTTTTTGGGCTCTTTCTGACCTACCAGACTTTTTCAGGTTCTGTAAAGCCCTGTCATGCTCTGTAAGGCCTTGTCAGACTCTGTTGCATTCTGTCGGGCTTTGTCAGGATTTTTTGATCCCTGTTGGGGTATTCTCGAGCTCTGTCAGGCTCCATTGGGTGCTTTTGGGCTCTTTCAAGCTTCGTTGGGCCCTGTCGGGCTCTGTCAGGTTCTCTCAGGATCTGTAAGGCTCTGTCAAGCTGTGTCAAGCCCTGTTGTGCACTGTAATGTTTTGTTGAGCTCTTTCAGGCTCTTACGCAGTTTGTCGGCCTCTGTAAGGCCCTGCTGGACTCTATAGTACGCTGTCAGGTGGTGTTGGGATTTGTCGGGACCTGTCGAGTTCTATTGGGCTCTGTCAGGCCCTCTTGGGCTCTGTCAGGCCCTGTCATGCTCTTGCAGGTCCTGTACGCGTTATCTGACTCTGTTGGTCCTTGTCAACATTTGTCAAGCGCTGTCGGGCTTCGTTGGCTCTGTCAATTCCTGTCAGGTTCTGTTGGACTCTTTCAAGTGCTGTCAGACTCTGACAAACTTTGTTGAGATCTCTAAGGCTCCATCAAGATGTGTCAGGCCCTGTCAGGCTCTGTCATTCTTTGTTTAGCTCTTTTAGTCTCTGTTGCACTTTGTCATCTGCTCTCAGGTCCTGCTGGGCTTTATTGTTCGCTATCAGGTGCTGTCAGGATTTATCGAACCCTGTTGAGCTGTGTTGGGCTCTGTCAGCCCTGGTGGGCTCTGTTTAGCTTTCATAGAATCATAGAATGCTAGGGACTGGAAGGGACCTCTAAAGATCATCTAGTCCAATCCCCCTGCTGGAGCAGGAACACCTAAATGAGGCTACACAGGAACATGTCCAAGCGGGTTTTGAATGTCTCCAGAGTAGGAGACTCCACAACCCCCTGGGCAGCTTGTTCCAGTGCTCTGTTACCCTCACTGAGAAGTTTCTTCTCAAGTTTAAGTGGAACCTCTTACGTTCCAACTTAAAACCATTACCTCTTGTCCTACCATTGTTTGTCACCGAGAAGAGCCTGACTCCATCCTCGTGACACTCACCCTTTGTATATTTGTAAACATTAATAAGGTCACCCCTCAGTCTCCTCTTCTCCAAACTAAGGAGACCCAGCTCCCACAGTCTTTCCTCATAAGGGAGGTGCTCCACTCCCTTAATCATCTTGGTTGCCCTATGCTGGACTCTTTCCAGCAGTTCTCTGTCCTTCTTGAACTGAGAGGCCCAGAACTGGACACAATATTCCATATGTGGTCTCACCAGGGCAGAGTAGAGGGGAAGGAGAACCTCTCTTGACCTACTAACTACCCCCTTTCTAATACACCCCAGGATGCCATTGGCCTTCTTGGCCACAAGGGCACAGTGCTGGCTCATGGTCATCCTGCTGTCCACCAGGAACTCCAGGTCCCTTTCCCCTGCGCTGCTCTCTAATAGATCATTCCCCAACTTATACTGGAACCTCGGGTTGTTCCTACTAAGATGCAAGACTCTACACTTGCCCTTGTTATATTTCATTAATTTTTTCCCCTCCCAGCTCTCTAGCCTGTCCAGGTCATGCTGGATGGCAGCACAGCCTTCTGGTGTGTCAGCCACTCCTCCCAGCTTGGTGTCATCAGCAAACTTGCTGATAGTACACTCTAGTCCCTCATCCAAGTCATTGATGAATATATTGAACAGTACTGGCCCCAGTACAGACCCTTGAGGCACTCCACTAGATACAGACCTCCAACCGGACTCTGCTCCATTGACCACGACTCTCTGGCTTCTTCCCTTCATCCAGTTCGCAGTCCACCTCACTACCCGATTGTCCAGACCACACTTCCTCAGTTTAGCTATGAGAATGCTGTGGGAGACTGTGTCAAATGCTTTACTGAAGTCAAGGTAGACCACATCCACCGCCCTGCCATCATCTATCCACCTCGTTATATCTTCATAAAAGGCTATGAGGTTGGTCAAGCACGACTTCCCCTTGGTGAAGCCATGTTGACTGCCCCTAATAACCCTCTTATCCTTGACATGCCTTGAGATGGCACCAAGAATAAGTCATTCCATTATTTTCCCAGGGATGGAGGTGAGGCTGACCAGTCTATAATTATCCGGGTCTTCCTTCTTGCCCTTTTTGAAGACTGGAGTGACATTAGCTTTTCTCCAGTCCTCAGGCACCTCTCCCATCTCCCAAGACTTGGTAAAGATGATGGAGAGTGGTCCAGCAACGACGTCAGTCAGCTCCCTCAGCTCCTGTGGGTGCATCCCATCTGGGCCCATGCATTTGTGGATGTTCAGATTGCCTAATTGTTCCTTAACCCAGTCCTCATAGCTTTGTCGAGCTCTGTTGGGGTCTCTTGGCTTTCGTCAGGCTCTATCAGGGTCTTGCAGGCTCTTTCAGTCCCTGGCGGGCTCTATCAGGTTCTGTCTAAATCTGCCAGACCCTGTAGGGCTCTGTCGGGCTTTGTTGGGCCCTGTTGTGCTCTGTAATGCGCTCTCAGGTTCTGTCAGCATCTGTCGAGATTTCTTGGGCCCTGTCATGCTCTGTCAGGCCCTGTCGGGTTCTGTCAGACTCTGTCGGGATCTGTTGGGCTTTCTCAGGTTTTGTTGTGCTCTGTTATGCCATATCAGGCTTTGTTGGTCTTTTTTGGGGCATGTAGGGCACTGTCAAACTGTGTCATGCCCTGTCGGGCTCTATCATGCATTTTCAAGCTCTGTCCAGGTCTTTTAGGCCATGACGGGCTCTGTCAGACCCTATCAGGCTTTTTCAGACCCTGTCATACTGTTTTGAGCACTGTCACACTTCATCTGGATCTGTTGGGCCTTTTCGAGCTTTGTCGGGCACTGTCAATTTCTGCAAGGTTATGTTGGGCTCTTTCAACCTCTGTCTGGCCCTGTCGGGCTCTGTCAGGCCCTGGTGGGCTCTGTCAAGCTTTGTCGAGCTCTGTTGGGCTCTCTCGGGTTTTGTCGGGCTCTATGTGGCTCTTGTACACTCTGTCAGTTCCTGGCGGGCTCTGTGGGGTTCTATTGGGAATTGTCAGGCCTTGTTAAGCTCTGTTGGGCTTTGTTGGGACCTGTCGTGCTCTTTGAGTCCTTGTCGGTTTCTGACAGGATCTGTCGAGATCTGTTGGGCTTTTTCAGGCTTTATCGGGCTCCGTCAGGACATATTAGGCTTTGTTAGGCTTTTTTGGGCATTCTTGCCCTTATTCAGGCTTTGTGAGGCTCTTTCAGGATTTCTGGGGGTCTATCAGGCTCTTTCAGGCCATGTCTGGGTTTGTAGGGCTCTGTCATGTTTTGTCAGGCTCTGTTGGGTATTGTCAAGCTCTGTCAGGTTCCACTGGGTGCTTTTTGGCTCTTTCACTCTACAGTTAGGTGTCAGGTGCTGTTTGGATTTGTTGGGCCCTTTCGAGTTCTGTTGGGCTCTGTCGGGTTTTGTCGGGCCCTGTGAGACTGTTGTGCTCTGTCAGACCCTGTCATGTTCTGTCAGGATCTGTCATGTTTTATTGGGCTCTGTCGTGCTCTGACAAAACCCAAGAGAGGCCAACAGAGCTTGACAAAGCTAGACAGAGCCCACCACGGCATGACAGAGACTGAGAGAACCTGAGAAAGCCTGACAGAGCCCGACACAGTCTCACAGGGCCCGACAAAGCCCGACAGAGACCAACCTGGCCTGACAGAGCCCGACAGAACTCCACAGGGCCTGACAGAGAATGCCAGGGCCCAACAAAGCCTGAGAGAGCCTGACAGGACCTGACAGAGCATGACAGAAAACAACAGAGCCCGCCAAGAACTGACAGAGCCTGCAAGAACCTGATAGAGCACGACAAAACTTGACAGAGCCCATCAGGGCCTGACAGAGCATGACAGGGCCCACCAGAGCCCAACACAGCTCAATAGGGTTCGACAAATCCTGCCAGCACCTCAGTAGGGTTTGACAAATCCTACCAGCACCTGATAGCAAATGATAGAGCCCGGCAGGACATTACAGAGATTGACAAAGAGCGACAGAACCTGAAAGAGCTCAACAAAGCATTATAGAGGCTGAGAGGACCTGACACAGCTTGACAGAGCCTTTGAGATCTCGACAAAGCCTGACAGGGTCCAACAAAGCTTTAAAGAGTGCAACAGTGCCCGATAGAGTCTGACAGAGCTTGACAATACCCAACAGAGCCTGGCAAAACCCAACAGAGCCCTACAAATCCTGACAAGGCCTGAGAGAGCCTAATAGGTCCCAACAAAGCCCGACAAACCTGATAAAGCCTGACAGAGCCTGACAGAGCCTTGTAGGGAAGAAAGATCCCAAAAGAAGCTTGACAGACTACACAGAGCCTGGCAGAGCCTGAGAGAGATAGACAGATCTCGACAAAGCCAAACAGAGACTAACAAAGCCTAGAGAGAGCCTTACAAAACCTGACAGGGATCAACAGAGCCCTACAGAGCCCGACAGAGCCTGAGAAAGGTCAACAGAGCCTGACAGAACCCGACAGAGCCCTACAAATCCTGACAAATCCCAGCAGAGCCTGATAGATCGCGACGGAGACTGACAAAGCCCGACAGGGATCAAAAAAGCACAGCAAAGCCCAACACTGCCCAAAAACGCTTGATAGGGTCTGACAGAGCCCAACAAAACTGGACAGAGCCTGAGCAGGCCTCACAGAGTCAGACAGAAGCCAACAAAGCTTGATAGAGCCCATCGCAGCCCAAAAATGTCCTAGAAAACTCGACATAGATTCATAGAGCCCGTCACGGCCTAAAAGACCTGGAAAGAGTTTGACAAGGCCCGACAAACCCTGACAGGGTATGACACAGATTAACAGTGCCCTACATACCCGAAAATAGCCCGACATAGACTGATATGATCTGAGAGATCACGACAGAGCCTGACAAAGCCTGAGAAAGCCCAGCAGATCCCGACAGATCCTGACAGAACCTGACAGGGCCTCACAGAGTACGACAGAGCCCAACAGGGTTCAACAAATCCTGACAGCACCTGATAGCAAATGATAGAGCCCGGGAGGACCTGACAGAGGCTGACGAAGTGCAACAGAGACTAAAAGAGCTCAGCAAAGCATTACAGAGCCTGACAGGGCCTGATACAGATTGACAGAGCCTGACAGGGCCAGGCAGAGCTTGAAAGATCCAAACAGCCTGACAGGAATGCACAGAGTCCAACTAAGCCCAAGAGAGCCCAACAAAGCTCGACAAGGCCCCACAAAGCCAGATAAAGCCTGACAGAGCCCGAAAGAGCATGACAGGGCCTGAAAGAGCACACTAGGACCTGACAGAGCACAACAGGTCCTGACAGAGCCTATCAGAAACTGAGAGAGATCGCCACAGCATGACAGATCCTGACTGAGCCCGACAGGGCCTGACAGATCCTGGAAGAACCCGATAGAGCGCAACAGAGCTTGAAAAACCTTGACAGAGCCCACCAGGGCCTGACAGAGCACGACAGGGCCTGACAGAGCTTGAAAGAACCCGTCAGAACATAACAGGAATTGACAGAGCCCAAGTAAGCCTGACGGTGCCCGACAAAGCTCGACGGGGCCCGACAAATCCTGATGGCACCTGACAGTGAACTCTCAATTATAGCAGGGCCTGACAAGTCTGACAAAGCATGACAGAAACTGAAAGAGCTCAACAAAATATTACAGAGCACAACAGGGCCTGACACACCTTGACAGAGCCTGACAGGGCCTGACAGATTTTGAAAGAACTCAACAGAGCCCAAAAGAGCTCAACAAAGCTTGACAGAGTCCGCCAGGGCATGACAGAGCCTCACAGACTTAACAAAGCTTGACAGAGCCCAACAGAAACTGACAGAACCTGAGAAAGCCTGACAGAGCCTGCCACAGTCTCACAGGGCCCGACAAAGCCTGACAGAGCCGAACATGGCCTGACATAGCCCAACAGAACTCGACAGGGCCCAACAAATCCCCACAGCACCTGACAGCAAACTATAGAGTCCAGCAGTGCCTGACAGAGGTGGACAAAGCGCGATAGAGCCTGAAAGAGCTCAACAAAGCATTACAGAGCCCTACAGAGCTTGAAAAAGCTTGAAAGAGACCAACAGTACCCAATGTAGCCTGAAAGACATCGAAAATACTCAATGGACCTTGACAAAACCTGACACATCCAGACAAAGCCTGAATAAGGGAAAAAAAGCATGAAAAAGCCTGACAAAGACTGACAGAGCCTGACAAGGCCTGACAAGGCTTTACAGAACCTGAAATAGCCTGGTAGGACAGAAAGAGCTTAAAAAAGCTCGACAGAGACCGACAGCGCCTGACAGAGCTTGTGACAGACCGACAGACTTCAGCAAAGCCACACAGAGACTGACAGGGCCTGAAAGAGTCCGAGAAAACTCAACAGAGCCCTGCAAATCCTGACATGGCCTGACAGAGCCTGATCGAACCCCAGAAAGCCCAGTATAGCCTGAGCGAACCTGATAGAGCCCAACAATATCTGACAAAGCCCGAAAGAGGTCGACAAAGCTTGACAGAGACCACCAGGCCTTGACAGAGCACGACAGGGCCTTCCAGAGCCCAACACAGTTCAAGAGGGTTTGCCAAATCCTAACAGACCCTGATGGTGAACGATAGAGCCCGGCAGGACCTGACAGGCTGACAATGTGTGACAGAGACTAAAAGAGCTCAACAAAGCATTACAGAGCCTGATAAGGCCTGATACAGCTTGACAGAGCCTTACAAATCTCGACAGAGCCTGACAGGGCCAGAGCGAGCTTGAAAGAGCCCAACAGAATCTGAAAGAAATTGACAGAGTCCAACTAAGCCTGATAGTGCTCGACAAAGCTTGAGAAGGACCAACAGAGCCAGATAAAGCACAACAGAGCCCGAAATAGCATGACAGGGCCTGAAAGAGCCTGATAAAGCCTGACAGAGCACAACAGGGCCTAACAGAGCCTACCAGAAACTGAGAGAGCCTGCCAGGTTATGACAGAGCCTGACAGACTTCGACTAAGCTTGACAGAGCCCAGCAGTACCTGAGAAAGCATGACACAGCATGACAGAGTCTCACAGGGCCTAACAGCACCTGACAGAACTCGACAGGGCCCAACAAATCCCGACAGCACTTGGCAGTGAACTATAGAGTCCAACCGTGTTACAGGGAATTAACAGTTATCTAATTAAGACTTAAAGAACTAACACTTAAAGACTTAAAGAGCTAACAGCCTTCTCAGGGATGGGTTATGAATATGTATAGGTGTTGTTCCTAAAACTTTCATGAATATGTAACACTTTACTGCATTTAACCAAGCTCACAACTACTTCAAATTTACACACATATTAGGTGAAATGATTCCCCGTGTGTCCGGCACTGTAAATAAGTAAATACATACCTTCCTTACAATCTCAAGGATTGTAAAGTCATTTCCGAACCTCATTTTGGTGAACCAGGCAGGAGGGTGTTCTGGTTGGCTATGTGAATAGGTGAGAACGGCCAGCTTTGGCGTGCCCCAAAGTTGTTTTTTTTTTCGGAAAGATCTCCATTTGCTTTGTTCATTGCAGGAGCAGACAAAAGACCTCCAACAAAAACAACGGATAAAGTATGTTGTAATAAACTTCCATTTAATTGCATTTGGCGGGGAGCCAGTAAGCCGTGGAGAGATGTCTCACGAGTTTCTGCAGTCTCTTTGTGGGCAGCAGCTAGCAATCTTGAGAGCAGATCGAGCAACTCTGAGATTTCTGTGTCTCAATTTCGATGGCCAGGATGGACTTTTGGTAATGACTAATCTTAGCAAGAGTGAAGGGTAATGCAGAAATCTCTCTTTTGCAGCTGCTGGAAAAGGTAAAAGTCAGTGAAAAAGGAATAATTGGTCTACAACTGCGTGGTATTTTTGTAAGTGCCTGACATACCATGCATTCCATTCCAAATCATTAAGTAACTCGTAAATCATAAAACCAACCAGCCGTGTCTCTGTGAACTGTCTGAGTGTGTGCTAATTACAGTAATTACTGTTTATGGTGGTATGCTTTAGCCTGTGATCTGTATAAAGCAGAAGATGAGCTTAAAACACCTTGATTTAAGTCACGTGGCATGAGTTAAATTACAGTGTGCGCGGTGTAAGAAAGTATATGCAGATATGTTTTTCACCCTCCAAAATCAGGGACATAACAAAAAAATGGGAACCTGTTCCATTAGAATACTGAAGTACCATCTTGCTCTCCTTAGGATGCATCCTTACACATTAGAGTAACTTAGTGGGGAATCCTGATAAAAGAAAGTTTGAAACAATATTGTACTCACTTTGAGGCACAGAATGACCTTACAGCCCTTGAGGTAAATAAGGAAGGTATGTATTTATTTACGACGCCGGACACGCAGGGAATCATTTCACCTAATACGTGTGTAAAATTACAGTAGCTGTGAACTTGGTTAAATGCAGTAAAGTGTTACATATTCATTAAAGTTTTAGGAACGCCTATACATATTCATAACCTTTCTACGAGAAGGCGGTTCTTATTACAATTACTTCCGGGAGACCATTTCCATAGTCTCCACCTCCGGCTCCTCCTGGTTGCAGCTGCGCAGTTGTTACCAATCAGGACACATAACCACGGACGTAGTTATATGCGGTGCTTTATTTCAGCGCTGGGAAACCAGGGGTTTGCACCCAAAGCTGGCTTCGAACAGGTGATTCAGACTACACCTTATTATACAAGTTAGTCACATACATATTCATTACAACCCCTGACAACCATTAGCATATTCCACACCTATTCTGACACAAACTTCCTATCTAAAAGATGCTATGTTTACCAGTTATTTTCTAAGGTACCAACTTTAAAAGAATATATCGTAAATCTCTGTCCACCTTAAGAATTAGGCTCGGTTACAGTTACCTGCCTTATAAGAATATACCATAAATCTATGTCAACTTTAAGAATAGAGTTTGGTTACTGAATACAAGAATTCCATGGTTACAAGGTTGGTTGCTATCTTAATGTTAATCCAACTGTAACAGATCCAGCGATATCCAGGGTAGAGCTAGCGAAGGCCCATCCTGACCTGTTCCAAAAGGGAACATGGAAGGAAACATCTTGTAAAGTTGATTCTCCTGTTCCATAAAGGAACATGGAAGGAAACATCTTGTAAAGTTGATTCTGTTACTAACATCTCCCCCCTTTGAAAATGCTTTTCTTTAGACAATGCATTTTCACTTCAATCAACTTCTTCAATTATTGATTTGATTGGTGATTTGGCAAATGTGACAGTTCATAAGCTGGAGGGCTAGCTGGAGGACTGTCAAATATAGGATTAACATAATTCCTACTCAGGACACTGAAAATGCAATTATTCTTAGCATTTGTTTGACTAATCACACGTTTAATACCTACATGTAATAAACAAAGAAGTATAATCACAATTGTAAGTACAACTACACTTTCTAATAGTGAATGTACCCATCCTCCCAAATTTAAACCAAATGAATCCAACAGAGCTCCTATCCAGCTCTGTTCTGCATCCTGCTTTTCCTTTTGCAGCTCCATCTCTGTTTGGGTGAGTTGAGAAATGTCCTTCTCGACCTCCGAAGTTACGTTTGGAATATGGATGCAGCAATGATCCATTCTGTCTTTCAAATATCCACAGACACCATTTTCTTTCAACAACATTATGTCGAGTGCCATTTTATTATGTAAGGTCATTTTGGTCGTAGCCTGTAATTGTATATTAAGTTCCCGAAAACCTTTCTTAGTTATTCTAGCCAATCGATCCATTTGCCCGATCAATTTATCAATCATTTCCCTGTTTCTGTATGCCGC
Organism: Patagioenas fasciata; assembly: GCF_037038585.1. NCBI lineage: Eukaryota > Metazoa > Chordata > Aves > Columbiformes > Columbidae > Patagioenas > Patagioenas fasciata. Next base: position 29,960,314 of record NC_092559.1, read on the forward strand.
AATTGGTGCAAAGAAAGATTCTAGTGCCCAACCGAATTTAACACTGCTTGATGGTTCATGCCACACATCGTCTTCATCTATTTCTCATTTGTGCCTAACATGTAGAAGTTCTTGCCCATTTTTCAAGGGAGACTTTTTCCAAATAGGACATAGGGTTGGCAGTCCCAAAGTAATTTCCCTTACTGGTCCTGCTATTGGTAAATGTGTTGTCCAGGTCCCATCACTTAAGGCCCAAACCAGATGTCCCACACTACCTATAACGCCTCTACAATCAATTCTATTTCCATCAATACCTATCTTGATTCCTTCCTTTAGATCCAATTGTTTCTGACAAATGCAACCTGCAATTACCGCAACTTTAACGATGGATATTGGTATCTCTTTCATATCTGTCTGGCAAGTTATTACTCGTGAACAATTCCACCATGGTACTGTTGTTCCTCCTGTTACATTGGACCACCGTACACACCATGGAAATGCTTCACTATATTGGTATTGTTGTACAATACTCAATGTCCACATGTTACTCCATGATTCAGTTATATTTTTGTTATCCTGATCTTTGCATTCCCAGTAAGTCTGTTCAACCATTTGGTTTACTACTTTGGTGGTCCATGTGTCATAATAACACCAACCTATATTTTTGAATGGTCTGGTCATTCCTATTTTAACCCATTTCACCTCAGGTAATTTTAAACAATCCTCCTTTGGCCCTGGTGTTTTCCATTTTCCTTGTTCTTTTACCCTTTGTTCTGTTGGGATGACTTCTTTTCTAGTGCGGGATTCACATGCTATTTTACCAGTTCTGTTTATTTCTGGTAAGGTGGTAGATATTATTCCCCACTGTATTGGGTCTTCGGCCGATTTTGGAATTGGAAGGCAAGCAGTGATGCTACTGGTATTCTGAGTCAGTGCGAAATCTCGAATTAATCCTATCATAAGATTCTCTGCCTGATACCACCTGTGGTATCTGGGTACTTTCGTTATTATCTACTGCTCTTCGTGGTCTAATTTGCAATTCCATTTGAATAGTCCCATTTTCCCACTGTTTATCAGAGGCCTTGTGGAATAGAGTGGCACTTCCCTCTCCAGTTTTCAAAAGTACAAACACTCTAACCAAAATCACAATTTGGTAATGCAAACCAGACATTACTGCGATATAATCTTGAGCGAGGTAGGACCCACTATCTGCGATTTCCAGAGTCTTGGGACTCTTTTCACTCGGGTATAGTGTATCCAGGAGTCTACTCCAGCAACTTTGACTGTGGTGAATGTAGTTAGGAGTACTTGATAGGGTCCGTCCCAACGCTCTTTTAAGGGTTCTTCATTCCAAGTTCTTAGATACACCGTGTCTCCAGGCTCTATATCATGTACTGGATTCTCGAGCGCTAGTGGGCGATTCCACACTAGTGCGGATCTGAGTCGATTCAATGTCCTGCCAAGAGACAACACATAATTGTACAAGTCCTGATTTCCTTTCACATGTACCTCTGGGTTTGGGTTTGGTGCTTCATATGGTTTGCCATACAAAATCTCGTATGGACTTACTGACATTCCACTCCTAGGTTTAATCCTAATATGCAACAATGCTATTGGCAAGGCCTGAGGCCATTGAATTTTTGCGTCCTGACAGATCTTGCTAAGTTGCCTTTTTAGGGTTTGATTCATTTTCTCCACTTGTCCACTAGACTGGGGTCTCCATGGGGTATGTAACTCCCACTTAATTCCCAAACATCTGCTGATTTCTTTTACCAATTGTGCAACAAAGTGTGGTCCCCTATCGGAGGATATCCCCAGTGGTACCCCAAATCTAGGGATTATTTCCTTTAGTAACTATTTTACAGTTTCTTTCGCCTGGTTGGTGCGACAAGGGAAAGCTTCCGGCCATCCTGAAAAGGTATCTACCCCAACTAGTATATACCTGAATCCTCGGGTTCTGGGGAGTTCCGCATAGTCTCTTTGCCAATAATCCCCAGGTTGTATGCCTGTCTTTATTTTCCCCATTTCTGTTTTTCTTTTTACTAAAGGATTATTTTTCAAGCAAATTTCACACTTAGCTGTGATAGAATTTGCCATTGTTAACATCTGGACCGAGATAATGTTTTCTTAAATAAGTTACCAATACTTCTGCACCCCAGTGACACTTCTGGTGTTCCGTCTGAAGTATTCCTCTCATAATAGTGGTTGGTACCACAACTTGTCCATTGGTGGTTACATACCACCCAGAATTATTCTTACTGGTTCTTACTAGACTTGCCAATTTTTCATCTTCTGTAGACTATTTAGGTGGTTCTGAAGGTAATAAATCAATTGCTCTTACCTTCTGGGAGATAAGACCCATCATTGTCCTCACTTGCCGTGCTACTGACCGAGTTGTTTGATCAGCAAGCCAATTTCCCTCTATGATTTTCGATGTTCCACTTTGATGAGCTTTACAGTGCATTACAACAACTTGCGATGGTTTTTGAACGGCATTAATCAGATTCAGTATTTCCTCCTGGTACTTAATGTTTGTTCCTTGTGAAGAGAGCAGTCCCCGCTCTTTCCAAAGGGCTCCATGCACATGAACAACTCCAAAAGCATATTTTGAGTCAGTCCATATGTTAACTTTCTTGTTTTCGCTGAGTTCCAATGCCCTAGTTAAGGCGATTAATTCCGCTTTTTGTGCTGAGGTGTTTGGCGGTAAGGGTTTAGCCTCAATTACTGTCTTGGCAGTACTAATCACATATCCTGCATACCGCATTCCGTTCTCCACAAAGCTACTGCCATCAGTAAAGAGTTCCCAGTCAGTTTCTGCCAGCGGAGCGTCTTTCAAATCAGGGCGACTTGCGTGGGTGTATTCGATGACTTCCATGCAATCATGTTCCAGGTCTCCTTCTTCAGTACCTGCATCCAAAAACTCAGCAGGATTCATTAGGTTAGTAGTTTTTAGAACAACATCATCTTGTTCTGTCAGAATTACCTGGTATTTCATCATTCTGCTTGGGGAAAGCCAATGACCCCCCTTTTGTTCCAGTACTGTTGTCACCATATGGGATACAAACACTTCTATCCTTTTTCCCGTAGTTAATTTTCGGACCTCCTGGATCAGTATTACTGTAGCAGCTACCGCCCGTAAGCACGCCGGCCACCCAGTACTTACCGGATCTAGCTGTTTAGAAAAATAGCCAACAGGTCTTTTCCAGGATCCCAGTTGTTGGGTTAATACCCCCAAGGCAAGTCTTTGTCGCTCGTGTACAAACAACTGGAAATCTTTGCTCAAGTCCAGCAGGCCCAAGGTAGGCGCCTGCATCAAAGCCTGTTTTAGCTTTTGGAAGGCTTCACGTTGTGGTTTTCCCCACATGAACGTCTTATTCCCTTGTGCTTCGTATAAAGGTTTGGCAATCAACCCATAGTCCATAATACAAAGTCTGCACCATCCTGTCATTCCTAAAAAGGATCTTAATTCATGTAAGTTTCGTGGTTCTGAAATAGCACAGATAGCATGCACACGGTTTGTACCTAATTTCCGCTGTCCTTGAGAAAGCTCGCATCCTAAATAAATCACAGTCTTGGATGCAATTTGAGCTTTACTTTTCGATACTTTGTACCCATTCATTCCCAATTGGTTCAGTATTTCAATCGTTACCTGGATGCAGAGTTCTCGTGTCTCAGTCGCGATCAAAATGTCGTCTACGTATTGTAGTAACAGGTACCATTGTCGAGGGATCACGATGTGGCCTTTCGTAGTCCATTCCTCGAGTTCTTTGGCCAACTGATTTCCAAAAATAGTTGGGCTATTTTTGAATCCTTGCGGAAGACGTGTCCAGGTTAACTGAGTTTTCCTTCCATTGTATGGATTTTCCCATTCAAAGGCAAATAGCTTTTTGCTTTCCAGGTCGAGGGGTATGCAGAAGAAGGCATCTTTTAAATCAAGTACAGTAAGCCATTTATATTTCTCCTTCACAAATGTTAACAAGGTGTATGGATTTGCAACTACCGGATAAATGTCCTTAGTGATCTGGTTTACAGCCCGCAAATCTTGGACTAATTGGTAATTACCATCGGACTTCTTTACTGGAAAAATTGGAGTATTATATTCTGTTTCACATTCCTCTAGAATTCCATATCTCAAGAATTTTCAATTAGAGGAACTATTCCTAACCTAGCTTCTAATTTCAGTGGGTACTGTCTCAACTGTACAGGCCTGGCATCTTCCTTTAATTCCACTTTTACAAGCTGGGCTGTTTTCAATTTCCCAGGTATGTCAGTCGCCCATACCGTGTGGATCACAGCCTCCTCCACAGCTTGTGGTATTTCCACTACCGGGTTTTCTCTTAATAACAGAATTTGTCCCACCTTAGATTCTGGAATTTTCATTACCAGGTTTCCATTCTCAAATGTTATTACAGCATCCAATTTGGTCAATAAATCCCGTCCTAAAAGGGAAACTGGACAATCTGGAACATATAAGAACTCATGGGTTAATTCCTTTTCTCCAAAACGCAGATCTAAGGGTTGCAGGAATGGCCGTACTTCTTCCTTCCCTGTGGCACCAACAATCGTTGTCGTTTTATGACCTATTGTTCCCTGTAAAGAATTTAGCACAGAATAAGTAGCCCCTGTATCCACTAAAAATCTCACATCCTGGTCCCCCACTTGTATTGTCACAAGGGGTTCCTTATTCTGGGTATCGGTTCTTGTGCTGCCATATAGTCAACTGTTATTATTATATTCCCCCAACACCATAGTTTGTATTGCATTCCCTGCTGCACTTGGTACCTGACTCGTGGAGCCCGGACGGTTCGGGCATTCATTTTTCCAGTGTCCTTCCTCCTTACAATAAGCACATTGATTTATACCAAGCTTTACAACAGGTCTTAAAGGAGTTCCCCGAACATTCCGAAAACCGCGCCCTCGGCCGCCTGTAGTTCCTCTGCCACGGACTTCCATTCCTATTCCCCTGCCTTGTCCTTGGACCAGGGCCAACAAGTCTTGCTGAGAACGCCTCGACTGTTCCTTTTCTCTATTATTATAAACTTTCCAGGCTGTTTCTAACATGACATCCAGATCTCGTAATTGTGCCCCCTCCAGTTTCTGTAATTTCTTCCGAATATCATCCTGAGACTGCCCCAAAAAGATTAAAGCCAACTGAACCCTTGCTTGTTCTGTTTCAATATCTAAATCCATATATCTCTTTGCAGTTTTCTTTAATCTTTCTAAAAAGGCTGAAGGGGATTCATTCTTTTCCTGCCTAACATTATACAATTTTGACCAATTCATTTGTTTTGGCATAGCAGTCTGAACACCGATCAATAACCAGTCCTGATACCTCCGGAGGCTAAGCTGACCACCTCCAGTATTATAATCCCATCTGGGATCCTCCTTTGGAAAATTTTCATCAACATTGCCACCCACTATTCCATTCTGAATATCCTCCCTTGCTTTATCTCTTGCTACCCGTATAACCATATCCTTTTCTGTAGAATCCATTAATGTGTCAAGAATCACTTGTAAATCATCCCAATCAGGATTCTGCATTTTAATTATCATTTTAATTATCCTTGCAACCTTGTCCGGGTTTTCCCGGTAAGGACCGGCTGATTGTTTCCAGATCATTAAATCTCCTGGCGAAAACGGGATTTTTACATAAACCGTCTCTCCCCCCACTCCTACCGCTTGTCTCAGGGGTGCTATTACATTTGGCAGTCCACCCCCCTTTTGGGCTTCCTTTTCTCTGTGCCTAGTCCTGTGGGATATTGGTGTAGTTGTTACTCCTTTTACACCGGTTGCTGCCCCCTCATCCCCACTGGAATTGATATCACTTTCAGTGAGACGCACAGGTGCCGAGGGTTTAAGGGGTTTAGGTGCAGAGGGTTCAGTTTCTGGAGGGGCAACATCAAGACACGGCAAATCTAATTTTAAGGCATTACCGCAGCTGTTTTCTATTGCCAAACACGTCATGTATTTCTTTTCTGCCGTACAACCCATACATTTATCATTAGTACCGCCCCTCCATACTAATATTAACCCACATTCCTTCCTCCAGTCCTGTTTTTGTACAAGATAGAAAAAGAGATCCACGTACTGTACCTCATCCCATTTACCTTCCCTTTGACAAAACCTCATTAATTCATTAATAGTTCCAGGTTCTAAAGTACCCTCCGGCGGCCACCGTATTTCATTAGGCAAGTCATATTCAGGCCAGCAGTGAGTACAATATTCAGTTAACTTCTTTTTACTCATTGATTGTCCAAATCCAGCCTCCTTCCAATGTTTCAACAAACAGTCTAATGGTGACATCTTTGTATCGCTCATATCAACACAAAAGGGTAACACACAGGCGATTAACACAGAAGGATAACACACAGATAACTTTACCAGAACAACAGTAAAGACGGATCAAATCACCAGTTTCAACAGCAAATACAGATCAAATTACCAAGGCTACAGACCAGGTGCTGAACAACATAGATAACCAGACCAGGTGCACGCAAATAACCAGACCAGACCAGGTGCCGAGCCTGTGGCTTAAATAACCAAACCAGATGCCAAACCTGCAGAGGTTTCCCTCTAACGGACGGCTGCCTAGGCAATACCTCAGGAGCTCCCTGCCCAACTGAGCATGGCTTTCGCTGTGTCTGATCGACAGGCTACCAGATGTCTGACCAGCAGGCTACCAGACCAGAACCAGACCAGATGGGTACCCAATAATCCATGTAAAGCAACAGATAAAGCACCTTCTTACCAATCAGAGGTCCATCGTGAGCAGCGGAGAGCTGGTCGCGTCCGATGCACTCCCCAAGAATACCTCGGTGCTAGCTGGAGCAGGATCGAGACACGATCTGTCTCAGCAATGCCCGCGAGGTCCCATCTGGGTCACCAAAATGTTAGCAATCAGGACACATAACCACGGACGTAGTTATATGCGGTGCTTTATTTCAGCGCTGGGAAACCAGGGGTTCGCACCCAAAGCTGGCTTCGAACAGGTGATTCAGACTACACCTTATTATACAAGTTAGTCACATACATATTCATTACAACCCCTGACAACCATTAGCATATTCCACACCTATTCTAACACAAACTTCCTATCTAAAAGATGCTATGTTTACCAGTTATTTTCTAAGGTACCAACTTTAAAAGAATATATCGTAAATCTCTGTCCACCTTAAGAATAAGGCTCGGTTACAGTTACCTGCCTTATAAGAATATACCATAAATCTATGTCAACTTTAAGAATAGAGTTTGGTTACTGAATACAAGAATTCCATGGTTACAAGGTTGGTTGCTATCTTAATGTTAATCCAACTGTAACAGATCCAGCGATATCCAGGGTAGAGCTAGTGAAGACCCATCCTGACCTGTTCCATAAGGGAACATGGAAGGAAACATCTTGTAAAGTTGATTCTGTTACTAACACAGTGATTGTGAACCTGGGTCCTCTTCTCTGTACATGGTCACCTTTAATCCAGTGTGATGAGATGGTTAGGTCTCAGACTGCTGAGTTGGTTAAAACTGGCATATCTCCTGTCCTGTGCCCAAGTTTCTGTTATCTAGTTCACCCAGGGATGCACCAAAGAATTATTACCTTTGCAATTATTATTATCTTTATTATCTTTATTATCTTTAAATCTTTAAGTGTTAGTTCTTTAAGTGTTCATTAGTTAATTGTTAAATCCCTGTGTCATTCCCCTGTGGGAAACTACAGCAGGTCTGTGGAATCCTTCACAGAGAGTATGGGAATAGAGATCAGCCTTGAAGATATTAAGGTTTAGCCTTGAGAATGATGGGACTAAAGGAGTATCCAGAGATATTTAGTTGTACCCATGAGAGAGAAGGGATATACCCTGAGAGAGAAGGGATGTACCCGTGAGAGAAAGGGAGTAGAAGAGTAACATGGATGATAGCAAAATTAGCCAATGGGATGTTACTGCTGTACCTTGTAACCAATAGTGAAGAGACACATGAATTGGTAGAAATGTATAAAAATGCACTTGTAGCAAGAAATGGCATCTACTACTTTCATCCTGGAAGAACTTGGTCTATGTCATTTGTCCATCTCAGCCATGACATTCCCCCTGTGGGGGACTACGGTGGGTCCGTGGATTCCCTGACCGAGGGCATGGGAACAGACATTAGCCTTGAAGATATGAAGGCCTACCTGTGAGAAAGATGGGAGTAAAGGAGTATCCAGAGAAGCTAAGGATGTACTCGTGATAGAGAAGGGAGTAGAAGAGTAACATTGATGATAGCAAAAGTAGCCAATGGGATGTTACTGCTGTAACTTGTAACGAATAGTGAAGAGACACATGAATTGGTAAAACTGTATAAAAATGCACTTGTGACAATAAATGGCATCTACTACTTTCATCCTGGAAGAACTTGGTCTGTGTCATTTGTCCGTCTCATCCACGACATCCCCCCTTTTCTAAGAGGTTAGCAAATTCTTTTACTAAGGTGATGATTCTTTATGTTTTTCCAATGCCGAGATCACTTTCTGATGTGCCTTGATATGCGTGATTGCCACCTTCTTAGGAAGTTCAGCTGCCAATATTTCTTCTGCATTTTTGATATGTTTGCCTTGAGAGTTCAAGAGTCCATTTTCCTTCCAAATAGTTCTGTGTGCAAGCACGATCCTGAAAGCATACTTAGAGTCCGTATAAAAGTCCACAGCTAGTTCCAGAGCACAAGTAAGGGCGATTATTACTGCCTTTTGTGCTGAGATACTTTTAGGCAGAGGTCCAGATTCCATTACTTCATGGCTACTAATTATAGCATAACCAGCATGCCTTTCACCGTTCAGGATATTGCTACTTTCATCCATAAAGCAGTTCTCAGTGTTCTCCATAGGATTGTCCTTTAGATCTTGTTGGCTGGAGTATTTTTCTTCATTGTTTTCCAGGCAATTATGATGAACTGGTTTTCCAATGTGACCACTGAGGAAAGAAGTCGGATTGACAATGTTAGTGACCATGATTTAGCCTGATATTTGAGAAATCTTTGTGGGGAAAGCCAATGTCCCCCTTTTCACCTAGAACTGTAGACACTGTATGGGATACTAGCACAGTCATTTTCTGTCCCATGGTATATTTCCGGGCCTCCTGTATGTTCAGTACCACTGCTGTAACTGCCTGTAGGAATCCAGGCCACCCTTTTGCTTTTGCGTCTAATTGTTTGAAGAAATAGGCTGCTGCTCATCGGTATGGGCCAAGATTCTGTGCCAGTATACCAAAGGCTATTCCCTGCTTCTCATGAGAGAATAGAAAAAATGGTTTACTCACATCTGGGAGTCCTAAAGCAGGCGCTGTCATCAAAGCCTTACCAAGTTCTTCAAAGGCTTGTGTAGCTCCTTTATTCCATTGCAGGTGTTCCTGATCTGTGGCTGCTAGTACAAACAATGGCTTGACAAGCAATCCATAATCATAAATCCACAACCGGCACCACCCTGTCATGCCCAAAAAGGGTCCGTCATTCTTTTTCAGTTTGAGGCTTCGGAGTTTGGCATATAGGCTCCTCTCGAGCCTGTCCCAGGGTCCTTTGCCCTGCACTAATTTCATAGTCCAAATAAGTTACTTGTTGCTGCATCATCTGGGCTTTCTTCTGTGATACCCAATATCCTTGGAGCCACAAAAAGTTCAGTAGACTTACAGTTCAGGTTATGCACGTCTTATTTGTTCGGGTAGCGATCAAAATGTTATCCCCATATTGTAGCATCTGTCCTTCATCAGATGGGGCTTCCCAAGATTCAAGATCTTTAGCAAGCTGATTTCCAAATATTGTCAGACTGTTCTTAAATCCTTGTGGCAACAAAATCCATGTGAGCTGGGTTTTACATAAATATTATCTGGCTGACTTCATGGAGAGAGAGTCAAAAAGGTATCTTTTAAATCTAAAACTGTAATCCAAATCAAATTAGAGTTAATACAGTCAGTAAGTTGTATGGGTTTACTACCACCAGGCAGAGGTCCTCTGTTATTCTGTTTATAACCCAATTTGTACGAATTTCTCTATTACCAGCTGTGGAGGGGTTTGGTTATATGGAGATATGTTGTTGAATTAGTCAGGCCCAAAGGAATCTCAAGGCCACTTGGAGAAATTGAGAACAGAATCTTCTGTGAGAAAGAGGGGCGTTTCTTCATTAACAGGGCCTCAGCATGGCGTCAGTCATCGGATCTATCATCGGTGGGGCTCCAGCATGTGGACTGCCTGTGATACTTATTTAACGAATCCATGCTTGGAGCGTGGATGCGTGATTAGAGAATAGTTGCGTATATAAGGAGGTTTGTTTCTGTAATAAATGGCTTTGTGTGATTCACATTGAATTGGAATGCTGAGTCCTTTATTGCTCCAACAACCGACTGAATTAGGGATCAGAGTTCAACAACTTAAATACTTTCCCGGTCTCAAAATTATTAGATAATAATAAAAGCAAATTAACTTAAAGTGCTGTATCAAATCCTATTTTCCAAGTTCTGTGGAACAACATTTAATTGCCACTCATTGATATAAACCCACATTCAAACCACAAGTTGATACAGGGAATTGACAATTAACTAATTAAAACGCAAAGAACTAACCCTTTAACCCACATCACTATTGTCTAGCCTTGCTTAACTCTGTGTAACTTACTGTACAAAAAACAGGACTTCACTGACGCCTTCACTGCATTTAAACAAGCTCACAGCTCCTGGAAATTTACACACATATTAGGTGAAATGATTCCCTGTGTCTCCAGCGCCGTAAATAAATATGTAAATACATACCTTCCTAACAATTCAAGGGTTTTAAGGTCATTTCCGTGCTTCAGTAGGGTCTGATGGAAGCCAACAAAACGCAACAGAGCCTGAAAAAGCTGAACAAAGCATTACAGAGCACAACAGGGCCTGAGAAAGCTTGACAGCGCCTTACAGATTCCGACAGAACCTGACAAACCCCGACCGGGTCAAACAATTCTTGAAAGAGCCCAGAAGTGCCCAATGGAGCCTGACACAGCTCGACAAAACCCAACATAGCATGAAAAAACCCAACTGAGCCCTACAACTCCTGACAGACCCTGACAGGGATCAAAAAATCCTGACAAAGCTTGGCAGAACCTGGAAAATCCTGGTAGGGCAGAAAGAGCACAAAGGAGCTTGACAGAGCCTGACAGAGGCTGACAGGGCATGACACAGATTGATAGTGCACTACATGTTCCAAAAAAGCCCAACAAACCTGATATGGCCCGACAGACCACAACAGAGCCCGAGAAAGCCCAACAGATCCCGGCAGATCCTGAGAGAACCTGACAGGACCTGATAGAGCATGACAGGGCCCAACAAAGACCAACAGAGGTTGACAGGGCCTGACAGATCCTGACAGAACCTGACAGAGACTGCCAGGAACTGAAAGAGATTGATAGGGCCTGACAGAGCATGTCAGGGCCTAACAGAGCCTACCAGAAACTGAGAGAGCCCGCAAGGGCATGACAGAACCTGACAGACTTCGACAAAGCTTGACAGAGCCCAACAGCACCTGAGAAAGCCTGACAGAGCCCGACACAGTCTCACAGGGCCCAAAAAAAGCCCGACAGAACCCAACAGGGCCTGACAGAGCCCAACAGAACTCGACAGGGCCAGACAAATCCCAACAGCACCTTACAGCAAACTATAGTGTCCAGTAGGGCCTGACAGAGACTGACAAAATGGAACAGAGCCTGAATGAGCTCAACAAAGCATTACAGAGCACGACAGGGCCTGACACAGCTTGACAGAGCCTTACAGATCCCGACAGATCCCCACAGAGACAGACAGAAGCCGACAAAGCCCGATATTGCCCATCACAGCCCGAAAATGCTCTAGAGAGCCCGACTTAGATAGACAGAGCCAGTAACGATCTAAGAGACCTAGGCAAGGCTTGACAAGGCCCTACAGAGCCTGACAGGGCAAGAAACAGATTGACAGTGCCCTATATGCCCCAAAAAAGCACGATAAACCTTGATATGACCCAACAGACCACGATAGAGACCGAAAAAGCCTTATAAAGCCCGACAGAACCTGACAGAGCCTGACAAGGCCTGACAGAGCATGACAGGGCTTTACAGAGCCTGACAAAGCCTGGTAGGGCAGAAAGAGCCCAAAGGAGCTTGACAGAGACCGACAGCACCTCACAGAGCCTGAGACAAACCAACAGATCTCAACAAAACCTCACAGAGACCGACAGGGCCTGAAAGAGCCTGACAAAACCTGACAAAGACTGACAGAGCCCTACAGACCCTGACAGAGCCTGACAAAGTCCAACAGAGCCCGACAAAACTCAACAGAGTCCTACAAATCCTGACATTGCCTGACAGACCCTGATCAAACCCGAGAAAGCCTAGCAGAGCCTGATAGAGCCTGACAAAACCTGACAGAGCCCAAGAGAGCTCCATAAAGCTTGACAGAGCCCACCAGGCCTTGACACAGCATGATAGGGCCTGCCAGAGCCCAACACAGCTCAACAGGGTTCGACAAATCCTCTTAGCACCTGATAGTGAACTATAGAGCCCAGCAAGACATGACAGAGGCTGACAAAGTGCGACACGAACTAGAAG